>NC_048299.1:258127613-258308502 GCF_013100865.1 Trachemys scripta elegans
CCAGCGCACCAAGTGTGTGCCTGGGGCGGCAAACCGCGGGGGGCGGCCTGCCGGTCGCCATGAGGGCAGCAGTCAGGCAGCCTTCGGCGACATGCCTGCAGGACGTCCGCCGGTCCCGCGGTTTCAGCGGCAATTTGGCGGCGGGTACGCCGAAGGCACAGGACCGGCAGACCTCCCACAGGCATGCTGCTGAAGGTTGCCTGATTGCCGTATTTGGGGCAGCAAAATACATAGAGCCACCCTGTGGGCAGGCTAGTACTCAGGCAGGTAGCCTGAGCCACAACCCTGGTTGCTGCAACCATCCTGCTATTTTTAGCACATTAGCTCAAGCAGAATTAGCATGCGTGTGTCTACCTTCCCAGGTGCCTTGTGGACATTCACTGTCTACATACTATGTCTAAGGGTGAGTTGCAGGGAGTCCGTACCGCTGAAAACGAGGTCACTTATTTATATGTCTAAATATGGATTTAGGTTCCTAGTTTCAAAAATATATATATCTGAAAAACATTGGCCAGAGTCTCTCCAAAGACTAAACTGGCGAATAAACTGGCCAACTGTCTCAGTTTACTCCATGCATCCAGATTATTTAAAAGCTGTTCAAGAATGAGGAAACATGCAATTATTGGGGTAGAATATGAAGGTCTAACTAATATACTAGCAGCTTGATTTGTAGAGGCGCTGAGCACCAGAAACGCTCACTGAAGTCGAAGAGAGTTTACTCTCCAAGTGAAGTCCCAATCCTGTCTCTGATACACAGGCCTGCAGTCTTGTAAATAAAATCAGCCTGTCTCTGGGAATGTGCACACAAGAGCTGTAGCTATTTTTACAAGATATGCAGCGATGTACAGCCTGGTTAATTAAGATCAAGATTTGAACCCTAAATTAGAAGCACTGATAGTAAATCCAGCAATGATGTGTGATATTTACATAATTTACCACAAGTAAGGCACCTTCAAACTGCAACCTTAGTGTTCTCTTGTCTAAACCCAAAGATGACCCCATTTTAACTAAATAAACCTAATTCTTTTCATACTATTTTGGTGAAGAACTTGAGGTAACATCCCACCACTCCTGATCTCTTTTGTACTTTTAAAGGGAAGACAGAATCGTTCTCTCTTCTTAGGTCACAGGCCTCTCCAAATTTTATAGCCCTGCCACCCACAAACACAGACTGTTCTTCTACCTGCAAAAACTTAACACTAAACTAGTCCAAATCACTTTCCAGTTCACAAGGCTATCTGTTACTAGGTAACAACCCCACATATTCCTTGGTGCACTTGCTGAATTTGAGGCTCTGTGTTAAAAGTAACAATGGCAAAGAGAAAAGGCACTCTCTAACGGTGATTAGTTATTATCAAACCTTTTCACAAGAGAGCACTGAATTGTGGTACAGACACAAATCAGTGTCAGTACATTTAAATCCAGTTTTTCAGAGAGGCCCCAACTCAGCTTCCACTTAAGCACACACTATTCCAGTGTCAACACCTGCACATGCAGGGCTAGATTATATCTGCAGCATAGGCAATAGAATTTGTGCACAAATTCCAGTAAACCCAGACATAAGAGATTAACATTGGAAACTGGCCACTCGGGTGTTTTTTTGTATGCAATGTTACATAGGCACAAGTATAAGCCAGGATCTGAAAAAAAAAAAAAAATCAGGCCCTAGAAATAAGTTTAATTTTTGACCCCAAATGGGAAGCAAGTGAGTGAGTGTGTAGGTGGGGTCACGGGTGGGTGTGAGGGAAAAAAAAAAATCATATTTCCAGAATCAAGATGCTTAAACTTGAATGATGGATCTCTCCATGCAGAACATCCACAATATTTCTGCCTTATAGCAGAAAATCTAAGACTGCAGTCCACCAGTGGTCATGCCTAATCAGAACTGTGCTTTGTGGAAAGCTGGGAAGGGGATCTCACTGCCTTAATATGTGCAAATGCACTCTCGGATTCTTGTGCTGCGATCTGTAGCACAAGACTGACCTCAAAAGAGAATTTAAGGTGAGCAGAAATGTGAAGTATCAGAGGGGTAGCCGTGTTAGTCTGGATCTGTAAAAAGCGACAGAGAGTCCTGTGGCACCTTATAGACTAACAGATGTATTGGAGCATAAGCTTTCGTGGGCGAATACCCACTTTGTCAGACGCATGTGGTGGAAATTTCCAGAGGCAGGTATAAATATGCAGGCAAGAATCAGTCTAGAGATAACGAGGTTAGTTCAATCAGGGAGGATGAGGCCCTCTTCTAGCCATTGAGGTGTGAACATCAAGGGAGGAGAAACTGCTTTTGTAGTTGGCTAGCCATTCACAGTCTTTGTTTAATCCTGAACTGATGGTGTCAAATTTGCAAATGAACTGAAGCTCAGCAGTTTCTCTTTGAAGTCTGGTCCTGAAGTTTTTTTGCTGCAGGATGGCTACCTTTAAATCTGCTATTATGTGTCCAGGAAGGTCGAAGTGTTCTTCTATAGGTTTTTGTATATTGCCATTCCTAATATCTGACTTGTGTCCATTTATCCTTTTACGTAGGGATTGTCCAGTTTGGCCGATGTACATAGCAGAGGGGCATTGCTGGCACATAATGGCGTATATTACATTGGTGGACTTGCAGGTGAATGAACCGGTGATGTTGTGGATGATCTGATTAGGTCCTGTGATGGTAAATATGTGGGCAGAGTTGGCACTGAGGTTTGTTGTATGGATTGGTTCCTGAGTTAGAGTTGTTATGGTGCGGTGTGTGGTTGCTGGTGAGAATATGCTTAAGGTTGGCGGGTTGTCTGTGGGCAAGGACTGGCCTGTTTCCCAAGGCCTGTGAAAGCGAGGGATTGTTGTCTAGGATGGGTTGTAGATCACTGATGATGCGTTGGAGAGGTTTTAGCTGAGGACTGTAGGTGATGGCCAGTGGAGTTCTGTTGGTTTCTTAGTGCCATGCTAAGGCAAGTTCTCCCACAATGCATTATGAAACAATGAGTGGAGCTCAGCTTAGTGCAATGCTAAGAAATGTGAAGGAATCTATGATCTTCCGCAAGCTAGTGGAGAATGAAGGAAAGTCATGCATTCAGGAAAAACTATTTCACTAGGAGGGTGGTGAAACACTGGAATGCGTTACCTAGGGAGGTGGTGGAATCTCCTTCCTTGGAGGTTTTTAAGGCCCGGCTTGACAAAGCCCTGGCTGGGATGATTTAGCTGGGAATTGGTCCTGCTTTGAGCAGGGGGTTGGACTAGATGACCTCTTGAGGTCCCTTCCAACTCTGATATTCTATGATTCTATTTCAGAAAAAGGGTTGAACTGGAAATCCAGCTGCTCCAAATCTTGGGGAAGGTAATGGATGCATCATCCTTTTAGCAAAGTGAGACCTGGAATGATGGGATTCCTTTAAAATTTCTTACTCACTGAAAGCCAAATCCTGGTCTGATTAAAGTCTATGGGAGATTTGCCATTGGGTTCAACAGGAGCAAGATTTACATACAGTCACCATACATCCCGTTTTGGCCGGGACAATCCCCTTTTTAAGTCCTGTATCAGCCGTCCCAACTTTTTTTTGGCAAAAGTGGACATTTGTCCCATTTGCTCTTGCGAACTTGATCAGTTGGCAAGAGCAAATAGGACTAATGCCCACTTTTGTCAAAAAGCAGGGTGCAGATGAACGTGCGGGGGTGGGGAGGATGAGTGGCAATGCCAGCCCCACACACGGGGGGGGAGGAGGAGGCAGGGCTCAAGTGAGCAGCAGTGCCAGCCCCGTGTGGGAAGGGGCGCCCAGTCAAGAGGCTCAGGCCAGCCCCATGTGTGTGGTGGGGAGGGTTTGGCTAGTCCCATGCAGTGGGTAGGGCTCGGGCTAGCCCAAGGCGGTGGCCCGTATTGCCTTTAGGAAATATGGTCACCCTCTTTAGATCTGAAGTTCCCACTATCATCAACCCCAGCTGAGAGGGAAGGAAGATTTCTGTGTTGCTAATGTTCCCCATTGTGCTGGCAGTGATTTCTCAAGGAGACAGAAATAGATAGATAGCTTTTCCACAATAAGAACATACAGGTTCTGTGATCCTGTCTCTGTGACACTTGAAATAGCACCACCAATATGTTTGCTCTATTTCCCAGCTTGACTCATGACGCATACATCTTCAATATGTCCTCCGTCAGCGAACTGATTAAGATTTGGCCAGGAAACTCCAGGTGGTTAATTGATAAGAATATATCTCAAAGAGAATTCCTTTAATTATGTGCATTTGACATCTTTATATATGTTTTATGAGATAATAAATACATTTTCACTGGGTATCCATTGATGCCATATGGCAGCTCACACAAAGCTGAACAAATTAGGTATAACGAGGCTCATTAAAAAAAGCATGATCTACTACTAAAAGACTTTTGGAACTTGAAAGATGGGGTTCAGATGTCTGCATAATAGAGGAAATGCCCTCCAACTCCTTCCTTTGGAAACACTGGCAGAAGTCCAGAGTATCAAAGATGCTAGTGGCCTTGAGAAGACAGAAAGAGTTATCTGTGTGACCGATCAACTCAAACAACCGATAGAAGATTGAGAAGAGGAGGACACGGAATCAAGGAGTTAGTAGAATGTGCTCTTACGATCTTAAACTACTTTACCAAAGTAATGCCTTTCAGCAGTTATATAACTTTTATACTTTGCAGCCCTTCCATTAGAAATTTCAGAGTACCTTAATAACAAACAAAAGGCTTGTCTTCACTGCAAAGTTAACTCAAGTGCTAACTCAAGCATTACCCTTTACCTTGACTTCTGTCTACACACAAAACCCCTTAACATAAGAATGGTGATGCTTTTAACTAGAGTTGGCTGATCTCAGAAAGGTAGAGGCTAAAGAGTGAGTGAGCACAACTTGTCACCTGCTAACATGACCCCTTTGAAGGGTAGATACAGGCTAGCACCATTCGCCTGTTGCAAGTCCTCCAATGTCTTCCCACAACTGCCCCATGTGCCCAGAAAGGGTAGGCAAGTTCTCCCACAATGCACTATGAAACAGTGAGTGGAGTTCAGCTTAGTGCAATGCTAAAAATCATGGGATATGCCCTCAGAAGTCTTAGTGCCACACAAATGAGTACAGCGCCAATGTGGACACAATAACTTTAGTATTATTTTGCAGTGTGGCTTCTCTCCTTTGAGGTAGGCTAACTCAAGAGGAGTAACTTGAGTGTAGATAGCTCAAGTCATAGGTGCCAACTCCACGAGTGCTCTGGGGAAAAAAAATCAGCTGTTCGGTGGCAGGTCCTGGGGGAAGGGAGCGGAAAGAGGCGGGGCGAAGGGTGGGACCTTGGGGGAAGAAGTGGAGTAGGGTGGGGACTTGGGGTGGAGCAGGAGTGGAGCACCCACACAGAAAAATGGAAGTCAGTGCCTGTGACTCAAGTTAATTCTTCAGTGAAGACATACTCAAAGCCTCAAAACACCCTGTGAGGCAGGTAGGTAGTTATCTCTAACAGTGCAACAACTAAATAACATGATCATTTGTCAAAACTCAGCTAAAAAGATTAAGTGATTTACTTAAGAAATCTGTGCAGAGTCAGGATCCCTGTCTGATGCTTTAAGTGTATCCTTCCTCTCTGCTCAAACACATGGACAACGTTATAAAATGGAACAATTTATGATAGACATTTAATAGAAAAAGGTGACAACAGAATGATAATGGTAAACAGGAGGTTGTTTTGTTTGTGAATGACCAGGTTGTTGCGCTTTCTTCTGATTACTGGCTGCAACACCTTTGGGATTGCTCAATAGAACATGAAGTATTCCATTGTCTTGTTCCTGGACATTGACCTACTCTGTTCTTAACCCTATCCCTTCCACCTAATTAAAATGAACCATGGTGTTACAGGGTGGTATCAGCATGGTACAAGACTTTCTTCATTCTTTTAGTCTCTCGTCATGATTCTATTTCCCTCAAGCTCTAACAGATATCCTAGGAAAAGTGACCATTGGGTCTACTACCTGCATCACTTCTGCATGGTGTAGTGCTCCTACCAAAACCCATCAGTCCTTGATTATCTTCTTTAGGGTCCCTGATTTACACAGCAATCTAAAGCACTAATGAAATTTGAATAGAAGTTCCAGATGCCTCAGAAAGGGATAAGACACAAAAGTACAAGAAAGAGGGAAAAAACAAGAGACGATAGTGCTGGTTCAGTTTTGCTATGCTAAAGTGTGTTCTTTTTGGAAGGTTTGCCCCCGGTTGACACTATCATGGCATGTGTATCATCTGGTTGGATATACTGTTGTATTATTGGTCAGGTGCAACATGAATTTCTCTGGCTATTGTTCCTTCACTAATTGCAGACCCACTTCAGGGTCATTTAGCTGAGCAGCCAGTCTATTTAACAGGATGCTCCATGCCACCATTAAAGAAAATGTTTGCAACACATTATACAGAAGATCCTAAAAAAACAAGACAAAAAGCCAATTAAATTGTAGTGGTTCTATTTCTTTTCCACGCTATCCTACCTTTCCTATGGGAGTAAGATAAACTAATACTGTATGATGCTCTGTGTTGAACTTATTATTTATGCACAATAAAGAGTTTTCCTCACTCTTTTCCATAAAGCACACTTCCTGACTACTGCAGAGACTGTAGATAGATCCATTGGAAAACTGGCGGGGCCCTGTCAAGTGAGCAGTCAGGTGCGGCACACCAGAAATAATGCCTATTAAGCCCAAATCCTGCAAGGTGCAGAGCATGGGTGTGCACAATTAGGTGCTTCATATGGAACCAGTGTGTCAAAATGATCAGGATATTCAAGAAAAAAAGGCAAAGTTTATACTTGTTTAGGTCTCATTCAGTAACAGGCTAGAGGGAGCTTTGGGGGAATTCCTGTTAAAGTTCTGCCACCCAATTAAAGAGACTTTTCAGGTGATTTCACTCTCTCACCTCTATTTTATGTCCTCTCGGGAAACTGCTAGGCCACCCCAGAGAGGAGTTATCTCTCGGCTGATAAGCATACTTCTGAAGAGCGCATCCTTTGGAAAGCTTGAGACCCCATAAAAATGGTAGGTATTTTTCATAATTTCCCCAAAGATGATATCCCTGGTCTTCAAACCCCACCACCCCTACCCTTTCAAGCACACATCCTAAATATAGTGCTCAAACTATCCAACTGAAAGTACTGTTCAGGAACAAATTATAAACATCTCTAGCAAACTGCATGTTCATATAATTTGTTTACTCTCCCGGCTTGTGGTTGTAAGAAAGTGTATTATGTTCCTCACACTTCTTGCCTACAGCACATTTCTTTACGAGAGCCCGTAAGTAAAATGTGGGCAGCATATCACTGTCTGATTTTCTTTTATGATAGCAATTGCTGGAAATCACCCCTCCTCCCCAAAAGCATATTGGGTCTTCAGAGTCTGCATGATCACTGAAATTCATCCCTGTTTAAATGTCCCATGTACTGCTCTTCTGCAAACGGTGAATTTCATCCTTTGAGAGAAAAAAATGTTAAATATTTATAAACATCTAACTTTTTAATTATTATTCTTCCATTGATGTGCAGAGGATAACAGATGTCTTTGCTGAATCTATGTTCTGACATTGTTGGAACCTCTAATTAACAATCCCATTAGGTTAGCTTTAAAACTTCTGCAACAATATAAATAATTGTGTTCTGTTAGTCTCAGTCCTGCCTAGAATTGGGTGGCACACTGGTATATTCCATCACTGGACAATAATTCAAATTAGAATCTCTCATCAATACGGACAATTGACATTCATAAGAAATAAATCCAAGGGACACAATGAAACACAAATCTGTAGTTTTTTCTCCCCCTTGTTGTTAATCACATTCAAGTTGTTCAAATTTTAGTATGTTATTGAGAGCAAGTAAAGTTAACAAGAACAGAGCAATTCATATTTACCTCTTTTTTTTTTTTTTTTGCTGGAGAAAATGTCATCATCAGCTTTCCTATGGACTACTTATTCTCTGCACGCCAGCCATGAATCTGAGTGATTTGTTTTGCCCACTCTCTACAAGTATGTATGTGTGTGTTTCTCCGGCAATTAGCTGATAGCCCCATTAAAAAAAAAAAAAAAGTCTGGAAAATCTCACTACTTCTGCTTTACTTCATCTCTCTTACATGTAGCCAAACAAGATAACAATCAGGATCCCATTCCAGTCATATATGTGGGATTTGCTTCATGAAGGACCAATGCACTATTTTAGGACCTTCACACCAGCTGTTCCATTCCTTTGGAAAGCTGAAATCGCCAAATGGATTTCCCCCTCCTTTTGGGTACACAGGAACCAATATATGTCCTCGAAGCATGTCTTTTTCTAAGGGCTTGTCTACACTCACTCGGGGATCGAGAAGCGGTGATCGATGCATCGGTGGTCGATGTAGCGGGTCTAGTGAAGACCCGCTAAATGGACTGCAGATTGCTCTCCTGTCGACATCGCATAGTGTGGACCCCGCGGTAAGTAGATCTAAGTTACGTCGATTTGAGTTACTCTATTCACGTAACTGAAATTGCGTAGCTTAGATTGAATTTCCCCTGTAGTGTAGAAAGGCCTCATGCTCAGAAACTCTCCATTCAGCAAAAATATAAACAGCAGATGTCAAGTTTTCTGCAGCAGCAAGAGGAGTTTTAGAGAGAAATTCCTGATCTAGCCTCTCAAGAAGCTTTTTTTTTTAAATTATTTTCACTCTTACCCAGCACAAATTTATCAGTAAAGGACTCAGCATTAAGCACAAGCACATATTAGTCAATAAGCTATTACCAAATACCTTTTACTCTATTTCATGATACATACCCAAACCTTTCCTATAGCAGATGCCATTTTGGATCTGAGAGGTAAGACAGACAAAATAGAATACAGAGTTTATGCCGAAGGTGACACACAGAATACACACTGTACTCTAGAATACGAGTGCAAATCTAAAAGCTTTGATTAAAGCCGTTAATGTTGCAAAAGCAAAAATATCTAAGATGCAAACGGTCTCATGGATTATCTAAAGACTTGTCTACACATAGACGTTCATCTGCAATTAGGTAGAATGTGAATTTAAAGCAGATACACTATTCCTGATTTACTCCAGGAGTGGACAATCTTATTCTGGAATAAAAGCACGTTATTCTGAATTGACTTAATTTGCTTTGGAAGTGGATTCAGACTTCTGGAATAAGAGTGCCCGCACACAGAGAGAATACCTTGTCAGAGGTCAGGGCACTGCACCTGTGTTTCCTCTCAGTGGTCTAGCAAGGACGGGCACCCACTCGCAGGCTTCTGGCTCTCCAGCCAGTGCCTTTCTGGGAGGATACTTACATCTCTCCCCCTTCTGACTGGGGTATTTCCAGGCAGCACAGCTCTCTGCCTTCACGTTGAAGCACACACAGCTTGCCCAAGGGCACCTGCTTGCTTTCTCTTCAGAGATGGTTAACAGGCATAATTGCTATAGCTACAAGACACCACACAGCACTTCCTACACAAGCCTACTTTATTCTTAAGATAAAAAGCATTATAGAGAAAACATATTGAAAACAATAAAAGAACCTACACACATGCTAATAAGCGTACTAGACATCACCCAAACTCTAACATGGGCTCTGGTAGGAGCAATCTTTGAACACCCCATCACAGGGTTTCCTTTGTAGTCATAAGTTCATCATAGCCTCAGCTCAGAATTAGCACTTTCATAACATGTGTAGTCTGCCCTTTATACAGTCCAGGGGTCATTGATCTGCAGTTTCCAGGAGCCGGTAATTAATAGACATTGACTTTCTTCCCCTGGGCATAGTTTCAAAAGAGTGGATTTGAAGTGGGTCATCCCCTCACGCACCAGACATTTTCTAGAAAATCCACTTTACATGCATTGTCCCAAAAAGTCCTCTGAAGTTCCTAACATTTATATTAGTCAAGTCCCTAGTAAAGTTACATACAATCCTACAATCACACAAACAATTGCATTTTCAGTACTATGGACCTCATAGGCACCAAACCCAATTCAATAAGGTTTATCTTTATTCCATAAGGTGTATCTAGGACAGTGGTTCTCAAACTGTAGGTCGGAACCCCAAAGTGGGTAATGACCCCGTTTTAATGGGGTTGCCAGGGCTGTTAAACTTGCTGGGCCCTGGGGCTGAAGCCAAAGTCCAAGCCCCACCGCCTAGGGCTGAAGCCCTCAAGCTTCGGCGCCCCCCAGGACGAGGAGGAGGCGGGGGCTGAGGCTTCAGTCCCCCTTCCTGGGGTCTTGTAGTAATTTTTGTTGTCAGAAGGGGGTCGCGGTGCAATGATGTTTGAGAAACCCTAGTCGAGGATATAGCAGGATATTCTCAGTCTGTCACATAGCTATTCCCTAGGGCTTGTTTTAGAACAGTTTAGCCTCTTATCCTGACAGGGGCCTGACTTCCCCTCCCAGGAGGTGTTCCTGTAGTGGTGGGTTGGGGGGAACCCGGGCCCGCCCTCTACTCCAGGTTCCAGCCCAGGGACCCTAATGGTAGCAGCTGTTGGCAGCCAACCTTTTACTGCCAGAGTTGCTACATTTCCCTGGGCCACTTCCCCACAGCTCTCCCACTTCTCCCTTCTTCACCCTTACCTTAGGGCTCCCTTATCTATAACTTGAGGGTGTCTTCATTAACCAGCCCTTCAGCCACACTTCCTCGCTCTTGGCTCTCCCCTGCCTGACTGGAGTGAGCCCTTTTTATAGTATCAGCGGGGCCTTAATTAGAGTCAGGTGGTCACATTAGCTTAATGCCCTCACCTGACTCTTTGCAGGTTAATCGGAGTCAGGTGTTCTCATTAGCCTGGAGCAGCCCCTGCTCTGGTCAGTCAGGAAACAGAAAACTGTTAATCCAGTGGCCAGTATATCTGCCTTCTGCTGTACCCAACTGGCCTGGGTCTATCACAATATATATTGAAAAGGTTATGAGTTTTATTTTACAAATATTAGAAGCACATAAGGCTACAGTGTATCTATAAATATGTCTGTACCATTTAGGTGAAAATATCAGGTTAGTCCCACAGTGCTTGCCAGCTATAGATAGCTCGTGGTAGGAGGGAATTTGGCACTAAGATGACGTAGGTGCAGGAGTTTGAAGGCTAAAGTTTTACATGTATTCTATTCTGAAAAATAAGTCTATTAAAAATAAGTGTCACTGCAGGTTTCCATGTTTATTTTATCTCAGGTACTCCTGATTGCATATGTTCAGTTGATAAGTAAAACGATTGGTTTTTCTAACTGCCAACCTTGAAAACGAAAGCTGGGATCTGAGAGGCAAGCTGGGCTTTTTCATTCTTATACCTAATTTGTTCTTAATTTGTATTTGCTTGTACAGATGTAACTGATACATATTTAGTTCTGCTAACATTATTAATGGGAGAGGAAGGATTGACTTCTTCAGCAGTGTTCACAGTGAAGAGCAATTACCTCCCTACGTTAGAGGTGATGTCTCTGTCACTGTCCTCCTTTATGGCTCACAGATATGAGATAATGCAGCACATTATATAACTTGTTGCCCACTCATTAAATGAACATGAGTTACACCAAAGTGTCTATTAACTCTTTGTAACTAAGGGTGTAGTACAAGCCACCAGAATACCCATTAGCCATTTCTGAATCAGCCTAGACTGATAAAACTTTGAGCTGCTTCTTTCTCTGCAGGCTCAAGGCTGAAGCAGTCAGAGCCAATGGCTCTATTATAATGAGATGAAATTTTTAAAAGGCTACCCTAAACTATAATTAGTTCATAATTAGCAAGGAACAACAACAAAAAAAATAGCATTCATTCACTTAAAATGATTTTTAATGTTATAATGACTGGTACATAATTATAGTAGAGCAGGGCTGTTTAAAAAAAAACTGACTTCAAAAGAAGAGGGTTCATTTGGTGTTTATTTGCTCCAAGGTTCTAATTACTTTGGAAACCGCCAACCCTCCTTATAGGATTACTAACAAAAAACACCACTGCAGCTTTGAGGAACGCTGAGCAAATCAGTTTTTAGCACCATTAAAAGTCTTCTATAAATACCAGATGCATATGCACACACACACCCCCATTACTATCCTTCCTTAGAACTCACGAGATAACTAATGGCAGAGCATATCAGAAAAATGAAATGGATCTCTCATTGTTACAGCGCAATACAATATGGCAATGCTGGTGACAAAGAACAATTATTTTAGATTGGGCTATATCATAGTTTAAGTTTTATTTTGTTCTGTTTCACAAATACAGTAGTATTGATTCATTCCCCGTCCCCTTTATACTTCAGATTTACAGACTTTGTTAATCACTCCACGCCAGTCACTTCAGCAATTTCATTTAGTAAAATTAACCAGAAAAATCTAGTCAGATTTATGTGGATTTCATGTGGCAAACTACAAAGCTCTGGCAACTTCAACTGCTGGAGCCTGGATGAGATTTGTGATGCTATCTGTCTTGGAGCTAGCTAATAAATCACATCTACTCCAGGTCTTCACCTAACTGACAGATTGAAAAAGAAACACTAACAGGCCTTGTTAGTGCTCTTGAAAAGAGCACCAATGTAGGGTCCTGAGAGGTACTGACTTCCAAGGAGGATGTGGGTATTCAACACTTCTCTGAATTTTGCCCACAGAGATGCTTAAACAACATATTGCTCTCAATAATGCAGAGCAATTAAGCCATTACCAAGTACAATCTGAAAAATATTAACGAAAGGAATTTTCCTCAGAGAGGAAGGATGGTCTCATGGCTAAGGCACTGGATTGGGGATTCAACTCATGGCTCTGTCACAGACTTCCTATATCACTTCATTCCTCAGCTGATAGCATGGAGATACAGTAGAACCTCAGAGTTACAAACACCTCCGGAATGGAGGTTGGTTCATAACTCTGAACAAAACATTATGGCTGTTCCTTCAAAAGTTTACAATAGATTAGAACATTGACTTAATACGGCTTTGAAACTTGACTATGAAGAAAAAAAATCTGCTTTCCCTTTCTTTTATTTTTTTAGTAGTTTATGTTTAACACAGTACTGTATTTGCTTTCTTTTTTTTTTTTTTTTTGGTCTCTGGTGCATCTTGATTGTGTATTTCTGGTTCCAAATGAGGTGTGTGGTTGACTGGTGAGTTTGTAATTCTGATGTTCGTAACTCTGAGGTTCTACAGTCATACTTCCTTCCTTTCACCTGTTTGTCTTCTTTAGACTGCTAGCTCTTTGGCACAGCAATTACCTTTTACTATATGCATGTATTGCACCTGTTGTCAGCTGAGCCATTAAGTGCTGCAGTAATAAATACTAATGATTAATAAAGCTGATCACCATCTTCAAAATGTCTCCCACTTCCTCATTTATTTTTTCCTCCAAGCTAATAGTTAATAAACTTATCAAAAGTGCAGGGCAGTTAAGCATTTTCCAGGTACAAATATCAAGGGAGCATATATCAGGGAGATTAGAGAGCATTTCTACCTTAAAAATACAATTTAAAGTGGTAGAGCTATCAATAAAAACCTTTCCATATACTTAGACATTAAAATGCTATACTGTAAGTTTATGAGATCAACCTAAAATGGTGTCTGTTTAGTTAAGATATTGACAAACTAAAATGCTGACATGGAACTTCCAGTAGGCATTGCCATTGAATCTGCTGTGGGTAATATACTTTAACATGTTGATGTTAACATAGGTCATGTGCCCAGATGCCACAGAGATGGGCACACAAAAAGATAATTACATAATACAGGAATCTTCTTGCTTAAAATCAAAATTTACCATTATGCAAGACTTACATATTTCTCTCTCCTGGCAGACTGCCAATTTATTTATTTCTTCCTCAGCAGGTAGCTAGCTCCAGATATGCCAGAAAAAATTATTATTTATTATCCCTTAAATTTGTAAGCAGTTCAATATAGTTTTAGTTAATCAGGAGTTGGCGAAGCGTAATCCAGTGTCCAAACACTGAGTTCTATAATACAGCCTGTACTGCCAGAACTCAGCATGCAGTGTTCCATCTTCATCTGAGTAGACCTGTAGACTCTGTATAGGAGGGTGTATCTCATATTAAAGATGAGGCACTTAAGCATGATACATTTTATGCAATTAAACATGGCCCTCTGGCTCTTGGAAAATGGCCAGCACAACTCTTGTTTGGATTCCCCATAATACAGTTATTACAGTAGAAAAACTGTACTGTATTTTCATTTGTAATCATGACATGGAAGTCAATCCTGCTAGCATTTACTACTAGGTGTAGTGCTTACTATGGCAACAGTGCCTATGCCTTTAATGGAGCCACTCACCACAGTAAGTACAGCACACATTAATTAGTGTTTGCAGGATGGGGCCCTACATTTGTGATCATTTTCTAGTGTATTTAGGGCAGGGAAGGGGAAATTGCTGTGTTCAGTTTTGTAACAGTTTCTGTTGTGAAAAGCCCAACAGCTCTATGATTCCTTAAGTTGCTATTTTTGCAAATACACACAGACAGAGAACATTTTAACAAAACTTCACAATCAGGCTATGCTCACAGAATGCACAGCATATACTTGCAAGTTCTTTACTAGGCTAATTCTGTTTTTTAAAAGCAGCTTAGCAGAGATATCTGCTCAGATTTCTATTTGCATTCAATTGTGTGAAATTCTTCCATAGAAAAGAAATATCACTTCTGAGGTAAAAACAACCACACTTTCTCATTAGCCTGAAATATCTCAGATGGGGACAGCAATCAAAAGAGAGAGCTTTCAGAAACAAGCCCAGCAGAGAAAATTAAGTTACATAGGGGGGGTTCAGGAGGACACTGTGACAAATAATTTACTTTTTCAACATAGGAAAGGGGAGATTGCTATAAGGTAAATATTAGGTGGATTTGCACAAGCAGCTGGAGAATCTCTTATTATTTGTCATCTTTGTCTTGTGCATTTATATACCATTGCACTGCTAATTCCAACCTTTCATGAGCAGTTGCTGTATCACCTAGAGAAAAAAACAGGAAGTAGAAAATGAGGCATGTGGAATTGACTTACTTATTGTTTCCCAATAGAATAGTTTCCCTTGAGGACAAAAGAGCAAATTCCCATTATGATCTAAATATATTATTTTCTCTGAACGCACGTCAGGCAAGATTCCGTGCACACGCAGATGTCTCAGAACATTTCTCCTCCGACTAACTTGTGATGGGACCTTACTCATGCTGGAAAAGATTTATGACTATTCCCTACCTCCAACTTACCACAGGGTCCAATTAAATACCCATGGAAGTCTATGGGAGTCCAAATATTGACTTCAATGGGTGCCTGATTGAGCTGCTAAAACATTCACTTATTTCTAGAAAAGCTACCAAAGCTTTCTTAAAAAAAGAGAGGTTTATTTCAGTATTAAACCATCGCCAGGACAAAAATAGAATCCTAACCCCTTTCCTTCCTGAAACCAAAGCGATTAAGGCTATGTCTCCATTAGGGACATTTTACCGGCATAGCCATCCTGGCATAACTCCATAGTGTAGATGCAGCCTACACCAAAGAAAAGGATTTTTCTGTTGATGTAGGAACACTACCTCCTTGAACAAAGTGAGTTCTGTTGATGGAAACATTCTTCTGTTGACATAGCTTTGTCTACACTGCCATAACTATGCTGGGTAGTGGGATGGTTTTTTTCACACCCCTGACAGACAGAGCTAGGTCAACCTAACTGTTAATTGTAGGTCAAGCCTCAGACTTCTCTGGATAGGGACATCTGAATATTAAGGACTCGTAGTGATAATTATTATACAATAAAGCATTTTGGCACCAATGGTATTAATTGTTCTGTGACATTTCATAGCACTGACACTGGTGCTAACATTTAAAGAACAGGAGATGAATTAGAAACAAAAAGATTTCAATACAACTAAGAGTATACCGAATTTCATCAGCTTTTTCAGACGGAGATGTGCGTTCGGCTTATGTCGCTGAGTTTTAATTTTTAAAACTTATGTACATCAGAAGTTATTTTGGGAAGAATTCAACTTCAGCTGTGAGGTGCGAACTGACATTTTGAGGTATCATCAGAGAGATTACAATGAAATGTTAAAGAGAAAAGCCATTCCCTCTAGGCTGACTGAACCAGGAATGTTACTTCCTCAGTCCTTTGTGTGAGAGTCTCCAAGTTCCACCAAAAGCCTTCAGCTGCACAAGAGTATGCTCAATTCTTCCCCCACTTCCAGCATGCTAAAAATAGGGGTGACATCATAAACCCATTTTACCTAATATTATAAACCCAAGTGCATTCCAGTGTCAGTAAAGGAAACGTAAAATTAACTGTGCTGCAAAAGAGAAAAAGCTTTGTGAAAGGATATACTGTATTAGTACTCAGTGAGAGCACTATATGCCCTCAAGCTTCACTGAAAACATTATTACTTACATGTCATGAATGCTGGTTTCAGAATGCAGACTTTTTCAATACGACATTCATAATTTATTAACAGGCAAACACAAAAACCAGCTGGCCAAATCCTGAGTCACACTGAAGTTAACTTCTCATGATTAAGATAAACAGGATTTGATCTCCTATTTGTAGAACTGATTGAAAGGGAGGGTGCAATCAGAACTTTGACAAAGCAAACAAATACCTACAACAGGGGGACAGAAAGCACTAAATACAAATGTCACAGTCTCAGCATTGCCAATTATTAATGCAAAGAGACAAACCTTAACATACAATTCATAGTAACTTTGAAAAAAACAGAATTTAATATATCAGCTTTCTATGTGTCCTTGAATCACAGCTGCATATTGTACTGACCAAAACAAGATTTTAGTACGGTTGGTAATACACAGCCAATGCAAGTATGGAAGAGTGATCTGATGTCTACATTCCACCTTACACATTAGTTACGATAATGTCAGCTACAGAAGTCCTGATTACAGAATCAATATGACTGGTAATTACGTTAGAGTGAGAAAGCAGAATCAGATGGAGTTTGCAGGGGATTTTAAAGAAAAAACTCATCTTGTAACTTGAAAATTGAGCAGACTAGATAAAGGAATCATTATGAAAGGATACTATGGACCCCTACCTTTTCAGAATTAACTTTCTCTGCATATAAAATGCAATTAAAAAATGATCAATGAAAGAAAGGGATGAGGCGATATATGGAAGTTTAGGGCAAGAACCTGAGGACAGACAAATTACATGGGCGGAAGGGCACAGGCATTCTGGGGTTCACAGGTTAATTAAACCAAAATGTTGATGTACATTGGAGATAATGACAAGAAGTGCAAGCTACGTCTCAAAGAGACAAAGAAGTGACAGTGAGATGCAGCTGTTTTGGAAAGAGGAGTAAAGCTGAGTAGCGCTCTGAAGCGCCTTTTACAATTACCTATGCTGTCCACACTCCCAAATCCTGTTCTTGCACAGAGCTTGACCATGATTTTGTTGGAGCTGATTTTTAGCCAGTCTAAACATCATATACACAGTTGTAAATGCACTATCACCTATGAAAATGTGGCCCTTTCCTCTCTCTGTGCCTTAGTTTCCCAATCTGTAAAACAGGACTAATACCCACTCTCACAGGGGTGCTGCGAGGCTTAATTCATTAATGTTTTTTAAAGTGCTTTGAGATCACCGGCTGGAAGGTGTTATAAGAGTGAGACATTTTATTATCAGCAGTGCTTAAGATACACATCAATGCTGGAAGGGTTTACAGTGAGTGCAGACATACCTTTAACCATAGCAGTGGTATCATGGATAACAGTAATAGAGGCATAATTTTTCAGCATGTCCATTGACACACAAACTAAGGTACTGATCCTACAAACTTGTAAGCACACAAATAACTTTACTTCAATAAGGAGCTCCATTTATTTCAATGGGACTGTTCACATTAATAAAATTAGGTAAGTGTTAATATTTGAAGAATTGGGCATTCACACTAATTCAGAATAGTATTGTAATATATAACTCAAAGAGGTCATGTGGAATTTGGTTTAGGATGCTAACTACATCCCAAATTTACAGATGAACATGTATTGTTGTCAGAGGTGAAGAATGCATGTTACCAGAAAATGAAAAATGTATAAAAACTATTATATTTTATTGGACCAACTTCTGTGTAAACTTGAAAGCTTGTCTCTTTCACTAACAGAAGTTGGTCCAAAAAATATATTACCTCACCTACCTTGTCTCTGTAATATCCTGGGACCAACACAGCTACAACAGCACTACATAAAACCATATTTGTTTTTCTGGTCATCTTCTGCTGCATAACTGGATAACAAAATGACACACATGAATTCTCCAGACTTAATCCTGGATGTACAACAAAGTTTAAAACTCGATTAAAAGGCCCCTCAAGGACTCTTATACAAGACTACACCAATAGAATGTCAGAGTGAAATCTGACGATTATGCTCTTCAAAAAAATGATCCTTCATACACGTCAGGCCAAGACTATAGGTGTTACTGAACATCCATAAAATCCTACAGGCAAGATTTAAAATAGAAAGGCAGCCTTTAAATGCAACAATTTAATCACAATCAGACACTTGCAGTATATTTCTCTTCGAAAATGATTATCGATAATTGTTTATTTTTCATGTACTGTATTCTTCATTACACTGTCCAGTAGGTTTTTCTTGCTTGCCAATTAAAAGGGGAGAGAGAGAGAGAGAGTCTATTGTATGCAGTCCTTTCTTAGCTACCTGAAAACCAAAGTTTCTTTGCCTACCAGTTTTGACCTTTTCTGTTTGGGAGACATTGATTGTTTTCTGCCTGTGTTTCTAATGGAGCTTGAAATGAACATGGCGTTTTGTTTACCTCCTAATTTGCGCACCACCATCATCAGTATTGTCAGCAGAGCACTGGGAATAGGGTTTGTTTACTGTCTCTGTAAAACCAGCAGACGAAGTTTAAGAGCATAAAATATAGTTGTTAGGTTTTTTACCCAGGTCCTAAAATTACTTGGGCAATTTTTTGTCATTTTTAAAAACTGACCACAAAGAACTTGCTCTCGCTCAGGGATAGGTTGAATTCCTTTGGCTAATATATTCCCAGGAAGGAGAAAGGGTGGTTATGTCAAAGTGCCAAAGTACCTGAAGCTTCCACTGTGCTAAAGGGCCAACACTAAGAGCCAGCACTGTCCCAAAGGCAAGCATTGTTGGCTAGAGAGAGAAACACTGAACCAGTTCATCCTCCAGATAGCTCTCTGGTAAGGTTCTCATGGAGTCCCGACTGCAACTTAAAGACAGTCTCCAACATCAGAATCCCTGGGTAGCAGTGGTACAAACACCACCCCATCTCCTCTTCCAGAGGTGAATCATATCCTAGGTATCAATAAACCAATTCTTACTTCAGTACCTTTTAGAATTAACATCATACCAAAATACCATAAACATAAGCTACTTTCTCCTCACAATGACCCACAAAGTTGGAAATAAGGTACATTCTTTTGGCAGAAGCAAATACATTTGAATTCTTATTCCCAGTATCATGTACTCCAATAGGGTCACTACCATGCACTATGCTTTATTAGTATTATAATAAAGCCATTAAAAGGTCAGCATTTGTCAAATGCTATCACACAGTTAAAAAGGTATCACCTGTGTTAAGATTAGGGGTGGGAGGAAAAACCCATGATGGATTTCCCAGATAGCAGTATATTGCTTAGCAAATGTTGACTTTTTAAATGCCAACCACTGCAAAGACCTCAAAATACCAATTCCTTGGGCGAGACAATTATTACTTAAATTC
This sequence comes from Trachemys scripta elegans, assembly GCF_013100865.1. Taxonomy (NCBI): domain Eukaryota; kingdom Metazoa; phylum Chordata; order Testudines; family Emydidae; genus Trachemys; species Trachemys scripta. The sequence goes on from NC_048299.1 coordinate 258,147,272, forward strand.
AAAACAACATTTTTTATATTTTAGATTGCCCATTGCTTAAGCACACAACCTTGGTTAGATGTAGAGTTTTAGACCAAAGGACAGTTGCAGTGAGTGGTATAAAGCAATGTCCAAATGACAACAGAATTCTGGTACTTGTCTTTCAGTGATAGGTGTTAGCATCCACAAATGCCAAATGTACTGAACACACTTCAGTTCAGAAGAGGGAAGTGAGAGACTGTTCTCCATTTTTTCCAAGGAAACTCTCTCTGTTCAGGGCAAGAGCAATACTATTACAGGCTGTCTCTGCCATCGCTAGTCCACTGCTGGGAAATGTAGCCTCATTCCTGATCATTTGTTTTGTGTACATTCCACATTAAAAAATGTACATTAAACACATTTTTCAAAAGAAGCCTCCTCCTTATTCTCAGACTTAAATACTAGGGCCAGAACAAACATTCAGGTCCAATCATTTTCTTTAGCATCATCTCAATCACAAGAGTCACTCACTCCTCCAGTCCTTACCAATAATGCAGCCCCTTCCTTCTGCTGTAATGTAGCCATATTTATCTTTTCCTCAATATCCCAGATGTTACACAATTTCCTCCCACTTACAGAGAGGGTTGATGGATGTATAAAATTTCTGCCAGAAATGTACAAATTCCTTCATTATTAGTTGAGGGTCAGAAACACCCGGTCTGTTTTAATACCAGTGATTATGTTTATTGATACTTCCACATTAACCGCTCTATCAGATGCGTTACTTTTTAATTAACTATATCATATATTTCATGTGGGTTTTTCCCCGTGTTCACTCCCCAGCTCACAGTCTTCTTTTTTTCTGCTAACACCTGTCATCTTTTATGTTTTCCCTCTGAAATTTTTGTTTTCCTGTAAAGGTCATTAAGCTCCCAGTTTATTTCCTTTTTTTCTTCTGTCACCCTACCAAAATCAACCTGCCTCTGAGCATAGCCCCATAAGCATTCCAGAAACTAAACAACGCTGTTTCCTTCTTGAACTTTGTGAGTTCCTGTTTTGTTCTACCTAGAATTATGTGTGTGCTTTTTATCCCATTGGTTGTCTAGGGACTCAGTTTACCACCAAGAACTAGGAGGGAAGAAAGTTGGTCTTTTATTTGCTTCAGTTAATTAAGTGCTTATGAAACATGTCAGAAGATCTGCGGATTTAAGTTCACTGTTCAGCTGGAGAAGAAAAAGATAGAGTACAGGAAAAAAGCCCTACAACTGCACTAATGTGATAACTCCACCAATGTAATCCAAGTCTGTTCTGAGGGTATCATCTCTAGAAATGAGATGGTGGTTCAGTCTTTGGGCCATTCGGTCCTTACCTATGGCTTTGCAATGTGGATACTTGTCTAGTCATGAGAGAATGAGTGAGAACATGAATTAGTTTCAAATGTGTCACCAAACAGCTGATATTAAACTTTTGGTCATTCCTGGCCTGGGCTACATTTGAGCTAGTTATCTAGATCAGTGGTTTTCAACTTGTGGACTGTGTACCCCTGGGGGTTGGCAGACTATATCTAAGATTTCCAAAGGGGTTTGTATCTCCATGAGAAATTTTTTAGGGGTCCACAAATGAAAAAAGGTTAAAAACCACTGATCTAGACTACATATTCCATTAACAGCCTCCTAAGGAATCCAGTCCCTCTTTAAAAAGTTTAAATAGGAGATACTTATACTCCAAAGGATTAGTTCCACTAGCTTTAAGGGTGCAGTAGGACAGATTTTGGGTATAAACTACTTAATGGTGTTTGAGAGTGGAGGTTCTCCTAAAGAGAATGGGAAGAAATTCTCTCTTCTTCCTCCCCTCAGTTGTACAGTGAGCACTATTAAAACTCTACGGGTATAATTACAATAAAACGCCCACGGTTAACCCATGTCAACTGATTCACGCTCGCAGGATTTGGGTTGTGGGGCTATAAAATTGCAGTGTAGATGTTCAGGCTCGAGCTGGAGCCCATGCTCTGGGACACCACCAGGAGAGGGTCCTAGAGCTTGGGATCCAGCCCAAACCTAGACATCTACGCTGCCATTTGATAGCCCCACGAGCCCAAGGAGCTGATATGGCCCAGCCACGGGTGTTTTATTGCAGTGTAGGCAAACCCTGCTGTGACGCTGTGCAGTCTATATGGTTTTATAAAAACATGATAATAAGTGAATATAATGTAACTGGGATAGTTTTATAAAGATTTGATAATAAGTGAATATAATGCAACTGGGATATGCTTTGTGCAAAAGGTCTCTTGTAAGGTATCATTACAAAGCTCATAATCTACTGAGTGTGATCATCGTATTTGTAGAAATGTAACATTCTTGTATCTAAAACTAGAAATATAAAACATAACTCTGAGGGCCTATTGTTATTATGTAAAGTGTGGGTCATTAATGATGGTTTGGAATCTTGATGACTCCCATTAACCAGGACCATTGTCTGCAGATGGCTGTGTTTACCTTTTAGTCTTCCTATATATGTGTGTGCTGGCAAGTGGGCAATGAAGTCTTGCAGTGACATGTGATCATGTCACCTGAACTGGAATCCATCTTTAACCTGGTGCTTTTCCAGTGAGGGGGGGTGGAAACCCAGTGGGACAAAGGGTTCCCGCCTTATGCAAAAGATATATAAAGGGGTGGAAGAGAACAAAGCAGGAGAGGAGCCATCATGAAGAATCCCCTAGCTATCACCTGAGCTTGAACAAGAGCTGTACCAGGGGAAAGAATTGTGCCCAGGCCTGGAAGGTGTCCAGCCTGAGAAAAAACTTACTGAAGCATCTCTGAGGGTGAGATTATCTGTATTCAGTTGATTAGACATAGATTTGCACATTTTATTTTATTTTGCTTGGTGATTTACTTTGTTCTGTCTGTTACTACTTGGAACCACTTAAATCCTACTGTCTGTATTTAATAAAATCACTTTTTATTTAGTAATTTACTCAGAGTATGTATTAATACCTGGGGGAGCAAACAGCTGTGTATATCTCTCTATCAGTGTTATAGAGGGCGAACAATTTATGAGTTTGCCCTGCATAAGCTTTATACAGGGTAAAACGGATTTATTTGGGTTTAGACCCCATTGGGAGTTGGGCATATGAGTGCTAAAGACAAGCACACTTCTGTAAGCTGTTTTCAGGTAAACTTGCAGCTTTGGGGCAAGTGATTCAGACCCTGGGTCTTTGTTGGAGCAGACGGGAGTGTCTGGCTCAGCAAGACAGGGTGCTGGAGTCCTGAGCTGGCGGGGAAAACAGGAGCAGAGGTAGTCTTTGCACATCGGGTACCGTGTCAACTGATTCACACTCGCAGGACTTGGGTTGTGGGGCTATAAAATTGCAGTGTAGACGTTCAGGCTCGAGCTGGAGCCCGTGCTCTGGGACACCACCAGGAGAGGGTCCTAGAGCCCGGGATCCAGCCCAAACCTAGACATCTACATTGCCATTTGATAGCCCCACGAGCCCAAGGAGCTGCTATGGCCCAGCCACAGGGGTTTTATTGCAGTGTAGGCAAACCCTGCATTTGCCATCTATTTGAAAATGTATCATCATATCTCCTACTCTAAGGATTTTGTGATTAAAGCAAGCGCCAGGAGTGGTGGACATGGAGCACTGTTGCATTAAACATTTGGTTAAATGGATTAATGTGAATTCAGATGCCGGTCACTGCCAGATGCACAATACTGGTCCAGATGGACCAATGATTTGGTTGGGAATAACCAATCCTGTGTGCATCCTTGCAATCTCCCATATGTTCACAAGACATTGTGTGTGTGTGTGTGTGTGTGTGTGCGCACGAGAGAGAGAGCGCACAGCTCTAGGGCTTATGTGCATATCCTAGTTTAGATGAGCTAGTATGTAGTGTTGTAGTGTGTAGGTTGCTGGCCTTCACTAAATTGGTTCGCAACAGTAAGTGAATATTTACCAGGGCACAGAATCAAAGGATCCTAAGGGCACAGTCTTAAAATAATGAGAATGGTTAGAGTTTACACTCTTACCCATTCCTATTACAATAATTGTCTCATAAATAGATTCATGCATTTGTCTGTTTTCATTTCATTTTTTGTCAAAGAGTGATGTACTAGAATTTTAATGCTATATAATTATATATTCTGTAAATTAAAGCAGCATGGCGTACTGGTTGGGAATAGCACATTTCACACTTCATTACTTCTGCTGAAACTCAACCAATGTTAAGCTCTGATTTTTCCTCTCCTCAATATTCAGTTAAGTGTTTCTCTTGTACAGCTCTTTCTTGCTTATGCAGTAGTTTCACTGGCCCCAGTGGTGCTAGGAGTCTGGTTCTCTGGTATAGTAAACCACTCAAATAAGAGTGTGAACAGTTAGCACTGGGAAATGTACATAAACCTGGAGCCACATTGCTGACTGCATGAGGAATAGCAGTCACTGGTGCAGGAACCTGAGCTTGGCTCTCGCACATTCTAGGTATGTGCCCTCACCACTAACTATAGAGTCATTCTGTCTCTCTCTCTCTCTGATCCAATGACTATTACTGTCATTATGAATGACTATGAATCGCCACTATCACAAAACCACCATCATAACTGAGCACGAAGACTGAAAAGAGTGGGGAAACTTGCACTGCTGTTACAGACAAATAGAGTCCAGTCTCCAGGACTGTCAGTCTAGCACAGTGGTTCTCAACCTATTTATCATTGTGGGCCGCATATGCAGCTCAGCTCTTTATGTTACATGAGCTGCATCCACATAATATATATACTACCAGTATGGCCCTGAGGATGTCACATGGGCTGCAGCGGTTTGCTGATTGCGCCGCAAGCAGCCCGCAGGTTGAAAACCACTAGTCTAGCAACTTTCGCAAGCATTAATGCCACTTTTTTTTTTTTTTTTTTTTTTTTTAAAAGCAATGTGCAACAATGTGCACTGATGCCACCAATAGCCAGGCTAAGAGGGAATCTCAACCCATTTAGTTCCCCTCTGAAGCAGCTCCTGCTCTTATGAGATGCCATAGGATGCATTATACTGACAACAAATAGATATATGGTTTATATATATGGTATATATATTGAATAGGTTCACAACGTTTTTAATATTTTATCTCAAAGATATAAATCTTAATACAGTAAACTCTGAAAAGCCATGTAATACATTACCAAGATTGCAATACTGTGGCGACTTCTATCGAAAGAACTTCCACCTCACTGCACTTACAAATACTAAGGAACATTAAACCTCTTAGCACCGCTATGAGCTAGGGATCATCTATCCCTGCTTTACAGATGGGGCGAGTGAGGCAAAGAAAAGTTAAGATATTCGTCCAGTGTCCCACACAAAGTCAGTGGCAGTGCCAGGAATAGAACCCAGATGTCCTGAATCACAGTTTTTGGCTTTAGCCACAAGCACAATTTCTCAAAAGATACTTCATTTAAAAGCACACATTTTTCTTTCAATCTTTCTTGTTTTTTTTAAAAAGAGGTCTTAAATTATAGCTCCAATTACATTTGAATTATTTTTCCACGGTTGTTTTTTTCCTGTCTGGGACTCCAACCTTTTTCCTCCCTCCAAAACACTGAATCTCTTTAAAAATCTGTCTTGTTTTTATTAACAAAGCAGGAAATGAGAATTCCTTTGTAATGTGGCTGTCTCAGTTCAGGAAGTAAAGCAGATATTCGGGTGGAGCATCTTATCCCAGGGCAGGTGTGAGTGAAGGGCACTTTGCATGTGGAGGAGAGGAAAGGCATAGCATAGAAGTAGTTAGCAAAAGATGGGCATTTTCATGAGAGTAAAAGTGGTGAAAGCAGTTGGCAGGTGAGAGAGAGAGAAAGGGCAGTGTCATGCCACATGTTGGAAGGAAGGAATAACAGGGAAGCAGGTAAAAGAGGAACCAGTATGCTCCGCCAGCGCAGTAAAACTGCTGCATTGGAGGGGCACCCAGTGTTGCTAACTTTAATGATATTATTATGAGTAACATGATATTTAGTGTTTTTCTTAAAGCAACAATTATCCATCATGATGTTATAATCTCTACTTTCATTAAAACAAACACAAACAAACAAGTTTTTAGCTCTCATGGTTGGGGAGAAAAGCTTAAAACCAAGCCTCAAGCACACCCAAATGGCTCAAAAACCACAAGGCAAATACAAAATAATAAAAATTGGGGTTCTTTTTAAATCTTAAAATTTCAAGCCAGATTCATAATTTTGGGAGATCTGACTCATGATTTTTGAACAGTTGGGTGCCTTGCATGGGGACAGGAAAGTGAAGCCGCACAAAGGAAAAATCTCCTTTCTTAATACCTCACTCACCATAAAACACACTTTTTTTTTTCATTTTATATAAGTGAATGCCCGAGAAAAATAAAGCAAGCACATACAAGTAATAATCAGCAATAACATCTCTCAGCCAACAGTGTCACCATCTCAGCATTTACTGGACATGCGTCCCATTGCATATGGTAATAATTATGTAGAAAGTCACACAAAGTTACAGTCAGTTCCAATCACTGATTTGAGTATTGACTTCACTTCTGATGAATCTGTAGTGCTTAATCTGTATCACACAGAGAAAGAAAGGTCAGAACTGTTTCCTCCATTCCCCAACAAAATCGTTCCATTAATTTTCTTTTCATGTAAAGGAAAGCTTTCTGTGATGAAGCAGAGAAACTGCCAGCCAGCACGGCAGGGGTTAAGGAGAGCCTTCAGGCCCAGATAGCCCCGCCCTGTTATACCTGCAGCCAATGCCTGGCCTGGAGGGGGGAGAAAAGGAGACATCCGGGCTCAGTTGGGGGCTCTGCTGGATTGGCACTGGATTGGCCAGCCAAGGGAGACTGCGCAGGAGACCTAGAAGCCTCTGGCAACTGAAATAACTGGGTGACTGAAGCCATGCTGGGGATTAGCCTCATCAAACTTATGGCTGGAGCCCAGGACTATGGCAGGGTGTCACCCAAGACCTAGGAGAGGTGTTTCTGGAGGCCCAGCCACCCCAGCAAATTGGACTATAAGGACCATGCTCCTAAACTGAAGGGACAGCAGTAGGAAGTAGCTCAGGCTAGTGGATTTAGACTCCCTGCTGGGAGGGCCTCTTGTTCAGGGGTCAACTCATATAAGGGCCTGAGCTGGGAATCAGTGGAGAGGGAGAGCTCAGGTCTCCCTACCCTACTGCCTCAGCAACTGAGGCACCTCAGCCAGGGAAACAAAGGGCCAGAGGATCAGGCACACCAACCACTACTAGCCATCCAGCCCTCCAAGCACCCTTTTACACTTTCCTTTAGAATGTAGTGTTTTTCCTCTCTCAGACCAAAGAGTATGTCCTCGTGCATGAAGTAAGACAGGAAGGTGTAAGTGTCAACTCCGTTATTGGTGGTGGTGGTGGTGGTGGGGGGAGAACAGCCCTGCACTATATGCAAGTCACTTTGATCTGACTGGGGTTAGACCTGGGGAACCCAGTCTACACTGGGAGAAGCGAGAAGCTGATCTTCATCCTGCTCCCTGAATCCGATTTAAGAGGAGTCAGACATCCCACAAGCACTTCTTATGCTCAATGGCAGGCCCCTCTTTAAGATAGAACACAGGACATCTCTTAGACCCCTCAAACCTATTCCATGGACCAAGCCTGGTCCCCCTCTTCTCTTGCTTGGGGATTGAGCTCCCCGAGTGGAATGGCTTTTTCCCCCCTCTCAGCTCTAAAAGCATGTCTACACAAAGACACTCAGGAAAGTTAAGATGAGTTAACTACAATTGTGAAGTAAATGCACATTAGTTGAAGCGCATTAAACCTCTGTGGACGCTCTCATTCAGAAGTAAAAAGTGGCATTCATTCAGTTTGGCTTACTCTTCCAGAGGATATGTGATATAATCATTGGGTGTAATGGCAGCCCAGTAGATAGTGTATAGTCAGGGTGAAACAAGGGAAAGGCTTACAACTGCCCTTTTCTGTCATGCATATTCCAGGGATGAGTCACCAAGAATTGGGCTTTTCTGTGCTGACATGACAGTGTGATAATGACAATGCAAACCATGTCACAACGCTGGCAACTTGAACACAGACGCTCATTGTTCGGGTTCAGTTTGGCACAGCTGCACTGGATCAGCTCAGACCTTGTCAGTGCCACTTGCACACACTTCTTATTGAATACACAGGAGGGAACAACTTCAATACTCTGCTGAGAACCCACTCTCCTCTGGTGATTTTAACAATCTTGTTCATATGGTGCTTTTGGCTATGGTGGAGTAAGGCCAGCGGGGTTTTGGAAACGTAGCAGGTATCCGGGGATAACTACCAGTGGTTTACTTAGAATCCAATTAGTCTTCTAATAAATATCACTCATCTTTCTTTTTAGTACCTGCCATCACGTTATAACCAAATATGGTAAATGTGGGCCAAATACCACCTCTGCCCCCACTCAGACAGAGGAGCAAGGGTTAAAGGGAGAATCCTTCCACCACAGTCACACAGCAGCTCATAACAGTTAGGACAGCCCTGAGACTACAATAGCTCCTGCTGTTCTTGTGCCTGTGGTCTGTGGAGAGCAATGGAATCCCAGCGAATAGGGTGTATGGGAGAGCCCCCTGCAGAGAAGCACTTCACAGTGCGTATAAGGGGATCCAGACTCTTTTGCAGGCTTCAGAATTCTTCTTCCGGATGCAGTGGAATGGCACCTATAATCTGCTGTATGCATGACCTTCCACAGCTGCTGAGGAATAGGCCAGGTTTGTCCCTATTACAATAAACCATTTCATTATTTAGAGAAACAACCAGATTAATAAACCCGGTCCATCAAACAATAAATAATTTGTGTGCACAAACAGATTCAATTCGCAGCAGCCTGATGGCGCATGCTACCACCGCGGTGAGATGCCTACTATGAATGCAATGCATTCTCCAACTATAAGGAAGCAGAAAGATACAGCTGCTGAAGAGTGATGTGAAATTAAAGAGGGAATGAAATGTATGATCTTATTTAATCACACCTGGTGCTTCAATTTTTCAATAACAGCACCCTGCTAGACTGTGTCAAATCGGTTTTACAAAGTAAAAATTATGGATGGAAAATGAATTAACTACTTCACCACCATCACTAATATGCTATATGAGTCAGAGTTCGAGACAGAGACAACAGCTCAGAATTGTTTTCCTCAGAGGGTATGTACTGGACATCAATACATGGTTAAGAGGCTAGCAGCGAATTACAATACTAACAGTACCAACTGCACAGCATCTGATCTTAGAAGTGACACACATTCAGCGGCACAAGTTGAGTGGGTGTGCAATCTATTTTTATACAAAAGAAATCTTCCTGGTCAGAATCCACTTCAGGGATCAAAATGTGGCCCTGGGATCAGCTTTGTTTACTTGCTTCTTCAGGCGGGTGGCACATATGTGCAGAGAGACAGAAAGAGCAAGCAGGATAGCTGGAGACAGTGCAATATGTAGGACATCTCAGAAAAGCAATGAGAACTCTGATCCATAAGGATCAGTCATTTTGCACAGTGTAGATTTATGATAAGGAGAAAATTCATCCTAGAAATCATGTGCTTTTTTTTATTGAGGTCATATTTTGCATTTAGGTGTTTGGGTTTATATTAAATGTCAAATATAATTTGATTCTGCAGGCATCACAATTTGTGATTATCCATGTCTCATTGGCTAGTCAGATACTGTATCTCAAAGAGTGTGCACCATGTACTAATAAATCACTTTTTGTAATAGACAGCAAGGTTCTTTATCTAATGTAAAAAATGGTCATTGTGGTCAAATGTTCCATTCTTCGGAGAAAGAAAAAAAAAAAAAAAGACCTTCTACCTGATTCCACTTAGCAGCAGAAAATAAAAGGCCGAAGTACAATTAGCTTAACATAACCACCTTTACATTAAATTCACAGAGAAGCAAATCAAACATGAAAAATAACTAAAGAGTGCCCATTGTGGTCACCTTGCTGAGTTGTGTACACTACTGCATGGTGATATTAATAAGAGACTCAAAGTCCTGCACAGATGCAGGATGTATTTTAGGAGTGGTTCATTTTAAGACATGAGACATTTCTTAATGCATGTGTTACACATTAAAAACAATTTACATTTATTCCAATGTTATTGATTCCAGAAGAGCAAGGCTCTTGGGCTTCAATCAATTAACTGAAAAAATTAAATGTTAAACACTATAGCAAAAACCCCAGAATAATTTTAAGAACATCAAAGCATCTTCATCATTAGTCATGAAACTCCTACTCCAAGACATGGAGCGACCACTGATTCCTTATTTATAAGGAAACACTACAGGAGAAAGCCCTGGCTTACAGATAGTAACACTACAGTCTTTGAGGCTGCTAAAAACACACAACAGTCTACATTATGTCTCGTTTAAATAGATGGGGTGGCAGAAATATCAGAAGAAAACATGAGTGGAGCCTTGCCACCAAAAAACAACAAAAAACAAACAAAACACCCACCAGGAAAATCCATGAAAATCAGCCTTACGTGCTCAGAAGCACCATGAGATTACTTTGAAACAAATATTTTATTCACTTTGCAAAGCTTCTATTTCATGCTTTTGCAATTTTAAAATAGTCTTTAAAAAGTTTATTCCCACTAACCTTTTATCAGCTGCTGCATGTACTTTGCTCGCTACACTACTACTGCTATGAGTTCAACCTTACTTCTTGGCACTAAGTTGGACATTATTTCTGCTTTAGCTATATCTCCAGTCCAAAATGCTGATAAGGCCAAGTTCTGCTTTTGAAGCTTACCAGATCAGTTTTCAATGGTGACAGCATATTTGTGTATGTGTCTTTTCTTCAATTTAAGAACCCAAAACATCTCATCACTTTTATGCCAGGTACATTTGAACAGAATGGTTCTAGAAAGGAACCAGAGACAAGACAATTGGGCACAAGAGGTTTTTGTTTTGTTTTTTGGCAGATACTTTCAAGTATCAGGAAGATGTGATATGACTATAGAAAAATCTCTTCACCGAGCATAAGACAATAGCTCTTTAGGAAATAGAAGAGAAAGGGACCAGCTCCTCTTGGCCCTATCTACAGGGGAGATATTTCCCGATGTTGCTAACATCAGTTCCATCAGTCTCAGCAAAGTTGGAAATCCTAGTGTAGACAGCCTGATGGCAGCTGACACTGCTTTAAGCACCATGCTACTTAACCCGGCTAAGGGGGTGGGGGTGTCTAGCAAACACTGTGCTTAAAATGCTGGCAGAAGGTATCCACTCCAGGGCTACCTATATGTCCCTAGTGTTGAGAGGGCTTCGGTATTTCCGGAGGGGCACTGTCTCCCAGCCATATGTTTGAGCAAAGATGCCTGGTGAACTCCTCCGGATATGCTCAAGGAGACTGACATCCTGTCAAGGGTCGGGGTTAAATCGTCTGGGTTTGACGACAATCGTTTGCAGTTCCTGTCTCTGCTGATTCATCTTTCCAATTTAGGATGCTGCAATGTGGAACTTCTATCAGCCTATGAAGACTGAATCTGGCTCATTTCAGAGCCAGCCAACAGCAGTCAATCATGTCAAGGAGATGCTTTCCAACAGCCTGATGAACTCCCTCTTAACACCTACGAAGAACTCGAGCCCAGGTTTCTCACATGGCACTACAGAACGCTACTGTTAAACCCTCAATCAGTAAAACAATACTCCTTCAGCTCCTGACTGGTAGGAGAGAAATAAAAAGGAGGTGGGGGGCTAGTTGCTAGCCTGACATAGGCACTGGGAACCCAAATCACAAACAGGAAGTTCAACAGATACCAATTAACTTATTTCTTGATTGAGCAGTAGTTGTTTTTGGTCGTTCCAGGTGATTGTGGGGTGGGGAAATGGTCCACGGTTCAATGGTCAGTGAATGAGGGACTCTCACGATTCACCCAAAAAGGTATTTGCAGTCCAAACAGACAGTAGAACAACATTGAAAAAAACCTCACCTGATGGTAAACATCACCTTTTTTGTAGGCCCGTTAGGCTTGTCTGTGGTCTACTGAGCTGCTTTTTCCTTTAACCTTATTCCAATATCCATCTTCAAATATTAGTCATTTTATCTACTCAGTGACACAAACTGAATTCTAGAACTTGGAGTCAGGTGTTATAATGGAGTCTGACTAGGAGCCTGCTGCCAGTTGGGAACTGCACCATTGACTACCTGTACCGTTGGGCACCAGTGGTGAGGGAGTTAGCCCACTTCATCCACTACCATTAAGGAAGTCATGCATATTGCTTCAAAAACTGGTAAAAATTTAAAGGCACCAAATGGCAATTAAAGCTGAGGGTCCGATTACTGCAATCCACATATTATCCCTTTGGAAAGCTTGCTTTGTTCACGGCAAATCAGTTTCAGCAGACAATTTGAAGCTATCACGCCAGCACAGTTATATATAAGCTAATAAGCACTTACTATTGATGGCGTCTGCAGAAGCTGGTTAATTTTTAATCATATTTACTGTTTACAATTTTATCCAATTAGTGTTTGTGTAAGAGAGAGAGAGAAATGGAGAGATTGGGTTTACTATGGAGTACAATGACTGGATGATGCAGTCCTGGCAAAAATTGATCTGACCCCTTAACAATCCTGGGGAGACTGACATCATCAGATTGCTAGAGACTTTGAAATCTTCCTCTCTAATTAGGGAGGAGCTTGTCACCTTTTCACTTGGAATTCTCATTCAGTTTTCTTATTTTTAAAGAGAAAGCCATCTCCACCTACAGTGTTACGTGCCACCATTATGCTGTCAAAATGAGCCCCACCGCATCGCTGTCCCAGTACAATGCTTTTACCAATAATTGAGAGATGTGCATTTATTTGTGTCGTTATATTATCAACATATTCCTGTTGACATAAAAACTAGCAAATGAAATAAAGAGATGGATCATTTATTTTTAGGCATCAAGTCTTTTTCACGGGGCCTGCCAATACAGTTCTCAATTATAGAGAATGCAAACAACCCAGAAAAAGACAGACCTCATCGCACAGCAGGGTGGTGATGGGAGGAGAAAGAGCAATGGAAAGAAATACAAAAGATCTCAGGGTGCAAGAGATCCATTTATCAAAAACTAAGAAAGCATTACATTGGCACTATTAAACTACCCACCACTTGCTGTAATGTGCAGTGATAAAAAATTCCCTGCAAAAAAGAACCCCTCATAGGTAACACCCTGAGAGCTAGCACCTTAATTATTTTACCTTCACAAAGATTATATAATTCAGTGATGCTAAAAATGTAAGACCTTTTTTTTCCTCCAGAGCACATTATAACACAAAAGTTAAAGTTAAAAAAAATAAATATGTGAGGTGAGACTTCCTAAAAATGGCCATTGCAGGAGATTTTTTTTTTTTAAACACTGTCTGGATGGATTGGATTAATGTAACTCACACCAATGTAGAGGAACAGTTTAAGGCCCACAATCTCTTGCTCTTAAAGTACTAAGCCTCACCAGTTTACAATCTCTTCCTTTTTCAGTAGTTGAGCCTGTCAAATCCTTGATGACCAAATAGTAACCAAATAGTTGCAGGAGCATGTATGTCACTTCTGAAAATGATCAGCTAACAGAATTTTCTACCGAGCATGCTCAGTCCTGCATTTTAAATGTCTGTACTTTGGTACTTAAAACAAGAGCCTGCTGGATCAACCAGGCAGTAGAAAGTATAGCTGCAACTCTCATTTTGTGTGTTGCTCCTGGGGCCAGAAACTTGTAGCAAGGAAGGATGAGAGTATGTAATAAAAAGGAGACAGGAAGGTCTACAGTAGGCTCTGCTGTTCCTAAAGATAGAGATGGAACCAGCTCTAAGGGAAGGAGGAAGCCACCCGCCCACAGAAAAGGAAACCCCAAAATAAAATCTTTTGGGAGATGATAAAACCTCAGATAAAACTAACAGACTACAGGGGGGGAAATGGGACTTAAAGAACACTTTTTCTCTTTTAGTAATTATTTTGTGCTATTATTTTCACCCATTTCTTGATGAGCTTTCCTAGCTTCTACAATTCATTGAAGCTATACAACTTCTTTCAGAGAGACCTTTTTTTTTTTTTAAGTCTATACCAACCATTTGAAAGGAAAATCATTGTACTGAACTGCCTAACTATAAGTGAGTCCAGTAACCAACCAGCACTCAGAACAATAGCGTAGGCCTGATTCTGACTTCACTTACAGAGTAAAATCAGCAGTAACTCCACTGAAGTCAATGAAATTACAATCAGTGTGAAATTGGTATCCTCACTACTCTCAGACTGAAGGGAGCAAACTCTCAGGACTGGGATCTTTATAGCTACAGTTAAAATAAAACAGTTGTATTTAAGAAACACTCACCTAAACACAGTAAATGTTATAACCATATCCAGAGATAATGTGCATAAAATGAGTACCTCTTTGTTTGAGACCAATAGAACATTTAGGACACAGCTAGGTGGGTGTGTCTGTCTGAGACCAAAAGAGCATCTAGTATACAAGTGGGTGTGATTGGTGGGTGAGGGTAAAAAAGAAAAGAAAAAAAAAAAAAAGACAATTTATAACACGGGTAGGCAACCTGTGGCACACAAGCTGATTTTCAGTGGCACTCACACAGCCCGGGTCCTGGCCACCGGTCCGGGGGGGGGGGGAGGGGGCCTCTGCATTTTAATTTAATTTTAAATGAAGCTTCTTAAACATTTTAAAAACCTTATTTATTTTACACACAACAATAGTTTAGCTATATATTATAGACTTATAGATTCATAGATTCATAGATTATAGGACTGGAAGGGACCTCGAGAGGTCATCGAGTCCAGTCCCCTGCCTGCATGGCAGGACCAAATACTGTCTAGACCATCCCTGATAGACATTTATCTAACCTACTCTTAAATATCTCCAGAGACGGAGATTCCACAACCTCCCTTTCTCTTATAGAAAGAGACCTGCTAAAAATGTTAACATGTATTACTGGCACCTGAAACCTTAAATTAGAGTGAAGTCCAGTCCCTGATTTATAACATAACTGCATTTTCCCTTTGATATAGTTTCCAGATGAGTGGTGTTTGGCATACTGGAAAACTTCAACACAGAAGCAGCTTGAGGAGGGGAATTCAACAGATGCAACTAGAACTTGTAGCAAAATATGTAATTTTTCTAGGGAATTGTTAAGCCAAATTTTGCACGTTCCCAAGTGTGTACATACACATAAGGAAGAAACAATATAGTAAGGGAAGTAAATATAAGGAATAGGGAAGGGGAAGACAACATATTTTGGGCTTGATTTGGCCACTAATCTCAGAGGACAAATAATTATGTACTCTTGTTATTTTCATATGCAAAATCAGAAGACAGTATATTGAGACCCCGTGAAAATCAGGCTCTGTCTGTTTAAATCAACTGTTCTAAAGAATATAAACGTTCCTGGGTTTTATCCAAAGCCCACTGAAGTCACTGGGAATCTTTCCATTGACTTAATGGTGCATTACTCTTGATTTACCCCAGTATACGTGCGAACAAAATCAGGACTGAAATCTTCAAAAGGTAGATTGACAGGAGTACACAGTTCCCTTAGGTGGCTGCATGTGTGAGTTGACAAGCTTCTTGAGTAGAGTAACTACTATTGCTGTTTTCCCCCAGTGCTTGGAATCGCCACAGAACGCAGCCATGAGTAGAATGGATCTGTGCTTGGCTCAGTAGGAGCCTTCCACAAAGCCTCTATCCAGAGGCAATGTAAAAGGAGCATTTCTAAGAAGCAGAAGGGGACTCTAGCTATGGTGCTCTGAATTTTCTGAATCAGCACTGGCGCAAGAACCCCATCTCCATTATGTCAGCTCCAAACATAGGTGCTGGAACTAGAGCTGAAGGGGTGCTGCCGCACTCCCTGGTTTGAAGTGGTTTCCATTATCTACAGGGTTTACACAGTTTGATTCAATGGTTCTCAGCACCCCCACTGACACCCGTGGCTCCAAACCCTTGGTAATTTGTCCCTCATTTGGATTCTACTCACTCAACCTCTCACAGAGAGGAAGAAAAAATACTGGAGAATGAAATGAATGTAAGAGGTTGCAATTCTGTGTATATATTTTACACTGAAAACACCATGTGGTCAGTGAAAGTCAGGTCATTAGAGTTATATTTAACAAAGGTGCAATAAAACAGATGGCAGAAAAGGGAGCGTGTTGCTAAGATAGATTATCTAAAGAGATGTGAAGTAGTAACTGAGGCTAGAGAAAGACACATTTAGGCAAGTCCTAGTGCCAACTGGTGTGTCTGGAGTTTTTAAGGCAGGACTACTGCATCCCTTTTCTGCCCTATCTTTTTCATCTGGAAAATAAATGTGGTTAGTTTAAAGTATTCTTTAAAATTAGACCCAGAAATAACAATGTGACAGTGTAAAAAGCAACAGAGGGTCCTGTGGCACCTTTGAGACTAACAGAAGTACTGGGAGCATAAGCTTTCGTGGGTCAGAACCTCACTTCTTCAGACTAACACGGCTACCCCTCTGATACTTGAATGTGACAGTGTGGGAGTTAGGCGCTGAGGTCCTTTTAAAATCCCATTAGGCACCTATCTGCATCTTTAGGTGCCTAAATACCTTTAAAAATCTGGCTCATGGTCTCAGTTCCTGTGGACTGCTTCTCGTTGAACCTATGATTCTTTAAATACAGCTGAACTGTCTCGCGCCTTATGGCAGCCACTGGCAAGGAGTGGTTGATTACAGCTTAAAAGTTCCACACTGCCTGGATCAAGTGGGAGAAATGAGCCCACTGCCATTTCCCCATCAGGTAAGAGTAGCCTTGTCAGCCCCTGAATTCACACACTATTGGGAAACCTTCCAAACAAAACTGAATTTCAAGAAATCAATCTCTGGCCCCAATGTTAGTGGCAGCCCTCAGTTATTCATGAGGTAAAAAGGGGGTTTGCTTTCCCTTTCAGGAAGAGGTTGGAAAGACAGAATGTTGAAACATTTAGAGACAAGAGGAGTAAAAGATAAAAGTTCCATTCACCCTCCATTTGTACCACACGCAGGCATATGTTACAAAAGTTTTTCAAGCCCAGGGAGAGAAAGACTATACAATTCAGTGATTTCTGAAGGATGTTAGAGGGGAGAGAAAGAGGTCTCCCATCAGGAGACCTCATTCAGTACTCCCTAAACAAAAAAGTAAGTAATAGCAAGGACCTTCATTTTTTGTTATGCAAACTCCCTCCCAGGGAAGGTGTCTAGAGTTCTTCTTCCCAAGAGTCCAGCGGACTAAAAAGGAAGAAGGAAGCTCTACAGTATTAATGAAAACTCATCCTGTCACAACAGAATGAGCACAAAACTATGTGTCAATGTACTCTCATTGATATAAAGCTGGGTAACAAATCTCAGTAATGAATGCAAAGGATATTGGAAAGAATCTGGTTTCAAGGCTAATGTATTGGAGTTGCTTCCAATCTACCTCAGGTTGTCAGCAGCTGTAAGCTGATATGATCTGATGGCTCTTTGGTGGCCAAGATGAAATGATTAGAAAGGACTCCATCCAGATCCCAGTGGACCAGTCTCTACAACCTTAACACATAACCATTTGCATTTTTATTGGTAAAGAAGGACTGAGAATTGAATGAGTATCTAATATCTAGTATCTAGAGGTGATCACTCCAAAAGAGGACTGGGAAAAGGAAGGTGGCACAGCCACAACTCACATTACATCCTTTCTGTGAACAAATGACTTCTGATAGCCCAAGAGACTAAACAGGTACTTTTCACCAACACTAAATTCCCTTTTACAAAGTACTTGTGTAATTTGAAATACAAAAGTTGGTACCTGCACATATCTAAATGTTATATAACATAAAGCCATAGCTGAACACCAAACAAAAATATAATTATAAAAAATGAACATGATGATGGACACGTTTACATGTGTGATTCACAGCTCTGTTATAGCTGTCTATTATCATTCATTGGCATTAGCGTTTAGATCCCAGTGTAACAGGTGCTTTATAAATAGCATACTTTAGTTAGACAGAACAACTTGGACATTATTCTGTAATTATGTCTAACTGTTTAGAGATCTCTGTATAATCCTAAACTGTCTAACCTGAAAGTCTACAATCATCCCTTACCCTGGAGGTAATTTCAATATATTAATTTATAGTGGAACAATTTAAATTAAAATCAATTCAAATGGTGACACAAAAATTCCATGTTATTGTTCTTAAGGGGGATCTAATCTAGTTAAAATGATTAATTTTACTTGGACATATCATAAAAAACACCAGGCTGATCTATGATTATGTCAAATTAAGGGATTACAAAACCCCCAACTCCTTTTTGTGTAAGATGCCCTAGATCTGCATACTGCTAAGCAATAAAAAATCATTTCATAACACTGCTGACTTTCAGCATATAAGTGAGCAAATGAAGGCTGCTCTATCATATGATGCATAAAAACTAAACGCCATTAGGAATAAACTTTTATTTGAATACAGCAACATTAAATTTTAAAACTACATTATGGAAAGACTTCTACAGAATGTGAAGGAAAAAAGGAAAGAAGCTTTTAAATAAAAATGGTTCTTTTTTAGAGAATTTTGTACAGTAGCTTTACAAAGGCCAATTCCCTCACCCCTGCCGAAACAAAACAAAAACCAAGGGATTTCTGTATCTTTAAGCAATTGTAAACCTTTATTGCACAGGCTTTACAATAGGAACAAAACATCTTTATATCTGATAGCAGCATTCACAGATGATTTGAAGAAATGATATTCAAAAAGATTTTTAAAGTATGTTAAGTAAATTAAGTGAACGTTGTATTTGTTAAAGATGCCAGACTAGCAATGATGGAAATTGAATTCTTCTGCTGACAGTACATACTCAACACAGGAAGTGACAGTACAAGCCTCTCAAAGTCAACCTGCAAGCTTTGCCACAGTTCTAATCTGGAGGGACCACCTCTAGGGCAGGGAGGGTAATTCATTCTCCCTGCCACCAAGGCCAAAACTTTGTGTCTACATTTAGGCACCAAACTCCATAATGAGGCACCTGGGTAAGTGACATGATTTTCAGAAGTGCTGAGTGCTCCCAGCTCTTACTGAAGTCACTAAGAGTTGGGATTGCTCGGCATCTCTGAAAAATCAAGCCATACGTGCCTGGCTTTAAGCACACAAATCTGAAAGCATTTTGTGCTCCCCTGAGGCTGCCAGCAAGGCTGCCAGCAAGGGTGCCAGTTAGTGTTTAGGTGTGTTTTTATTTTTTTTAAATGATGTGAACACTTGTTTATCTTAAACTAGAGTGAGGCTTCCAACTCACTCCACACAGGCTATTAATGGTTATGACTGTTGGTCACTATTGCTATGATAAGGATTTGAACCAGAATCCCAGAAGTTTCAGATAGAAATAGAAAAGCTCTCTAGATATTTCCTAAGGATGAGGAGAATTTCATGACAGGGAATTATGGATTTTATTAGCTTTCCCCCCACCCCTTTTTTAAATTTAGCAGAGCAGCCCAACCCAAATTGGCTACATCTTTGATTTAAAAAAGTCCAATCAGAGCACAACATATGTCTCTAGCCTTATCCCACAATATGGGCATGATTCATTTAAACTCCCTGTGAAAAAATGTTGTAACCTGTTACCAAAAGCCCCATGAGCCATGCAGTTCTTTTTACTCAGGTAACTAATATGTTAGTGCCCTGGCACCGATCACCAGGACAGACAAGAAGGGGAAAAGGGCAGGACAATTGTATCAGGGGCCCTGAGCTCAGGGCTCCCCAAACGGCTGTAACAGCTGTGTGAATAAAATGAAATGGGAGGGAGTGGGGCTCTATTGTATATGATGGACCGGGGCCCCACATTTCTGTCGATGGGCCTGGTGATCACAATTAGCTATAGTTAAGACTGTCGTACACTCCACTTTCTGATCAATCATAAAGGAAGGGTGGTATGAAGCTGTCTCATGCTTGGTCTCAGCATAAAAGTGAATCTTTTTGGAAAGTTTGAGAAAGTAATTTCTTCCTCTTCAAAGTTACACATGGATGAAAAAAGAAATATATATTTTTCTGCCATAAAAAGTTTAAACTTCCTCAGAGTGCCACAGCTAAATACAAAATCTTTAAACAAGATGTATTTAGCTGTGACATTCTGAGCAAGTTTCCCAGACCTGAAGAAGAGCTCTGTGTAAGCTCAAAAACTTGTCTCTCTCACTAACAGAAATTGGTCCAATAAAAAATATCTCACTCACCTTGTGTCTCTAATCTCCTGGGACCAACATGGCTGCAACAACACTGCATATAAAAAGTTTAAGACCATTTTGGGCAGATACAACGCTGGAGGGTCAAACTTTCCAGATGGCTAGTCCACAGATAGGAATTTGGAAAACAAAATAAAAAGATGATGAAAATCAGTTTTGTATATGCACGCTACTAAGTTTCCACTACATTTAGCACTTCCACCACTGATGGAATCCTATAATAAATGTGAATACAGAATATGAATAATGTTAATTGTACAGGTATGGTTTTTCAGCACTCTTTCACCACTGCAGAATTCCACAATTGCATATGTCTGACTCTACATATATTTTAAATATTAGAAGACTGGATGGCATAACTATGGGAAACACAACAAATTAATTCAACAATTTACCAGAGATTGGACAAATCTGTTGTATTGCAAAGTACATGCTTCTCCCAGCTTAAGTTAGAAATCTGAAAAGTGGATGCTCTAAGTCATCCATAGTTGAATGGTTCAGTTGGAAAACTTTAATTTTTATCCTCACTGGTGCACGTTGTGTATATAATATGCACATGTGTGTGCACACGTAGGCAGTGGAGTGATCTGGGAAAACAGTGATTCTCTGTGAAATCAGATCATAAATGGCCTGAAGTTTCAGAAGCTTTGCAAGAGTGATCAATGCTTCCGGCTCCCTGCCCTAGCTCATCTAAGAGTGCCTCATATGGTCTCAACCAGGGAGTGGAGAGGGTATAATGTAGACTGTAGTTTTGTACTCTGATGTATAATTATAAAGTGACATCACAGACAAAGAAGATGGCTGTACAGAATGAATTGTTAGGCTCCTGCTGTGGTGCAGGAAAAGGACAATGGATAGGGATACGTAGTGGAAGGGTCATATAGGGATACAGAAATGTGGTGAAAAACATCTATATGAAGAAGACGGTAAAAGCCCTGGTACTAATATACAGGCAGGCTTAGGGCTCGTCTACACAGCATGTTAGTCCATGCCAGAGGGGTGAAAATTTCCAGTGAGCGTTAGTGTGTCACATGCTAACTGGGCCCATTTGGCCCCTGCTGGCATACACTAAAAGTTCCCTAGTGCGTGTTAATGCAGTCCTGCTTCAAACCAGCCTGATGGTAACACGCACTACAAAACTTTTAGTACGTGCCATCTGGGTCCGCATGGACCAACTGGTGCCCAACAAACTAGTGCAACATACTAGTGCGCAATAGACTTTACACCCCCTGTGGTATGGACTATTGCACCATGTAGACAAGCCTAATATCCTGAGCCAGTACCTAAAAATAAAAACCACTATGGAATACACTTCTGATCCTGTGGCACGGGCCGTAGCTATTCCATTCCTCAGGATCCATTCTATGAGGTCTCTCAGAGATTGCTGACAACAAAGAGGCTTAGGGAAAAGGAAATCTCTAGGGAATTAGGTTTGTGTCAGCTTCTCTGAAACATCAAGGTTTTTTTTTGTTTTGGAGAGATGCCATGCATGCAGCATACGCAGGAAACATTTGCATAGTTATTTTGCTATAAGGAATAGAAACAAGGCCCTTCCTGATTGTGGTAGAAACTGTTTGTTTCGGGTGGTGGAAAAGAATAAAGGTCAGGACAGGATAATGATAACAAAAGAGGGAGACATACAGTACCTGAGTAAAAAGGATCGTCACGCAATTCAAATAATGCAATGCCAGGGACAACGAAACACAGACATGAAAACAAGATTCCACAAGTGTTATGTGCTTCCTTTTTACGGGCCACAATCCAGAAAGGCTAGTAAATCCCCTACCCAAAGTTGTGACAATAGCAACATCTGCTGTACCCTTAGAGGAAGAAAAACAAGTATCTCAGGTGAAAGGAATCTAGGATTCCCCAGGTGCCAAAATCTGGTGCCCAGACTCCTGCTGGGGAAGAAAATAATAGACTGGCCTTTTGGAGAAATAATATGAGAGACCTTTCAAGTGTAACACTAGGACTAGCTTCAGTGACTTGCCTTCTGGTCATGGATGACAGTGTAATGCTCCCATCTCTGGCAGTACAAGTTGATCAGAGCAGTCAAGGAACTAATTGTCCTACACCTACATTGTCTACATGGCAGAGAGAAAAAGAAAGAAAGATAGATTTGAATGAACTGCCACATATACAGTCTCCCCCTTTTCATACAAGATGTTCTTCCTCATCTATCTCCCTTATTCTCAGACTCCTTTTGTAGGATTTTCTCCCCTGCAAGTTCCTTTCCAAGTAAGAAGAGAACATAAGCACTGGGGATGCAATGGTCTGGGCTAAATCAATTGACTTTCTCCATTGTCCTCTAACCTTTTGATGGTAAGACATGGCCTGCTTCTGTTACACTTTGAATCTTCCATGATAGTGATACCCTAGGGTGAGCAGCTCCAAGCATGCTATGCACGCCAAGGCATCACAAGTAGGGAAGCCTTCATGTGCGTAATTCAGAAAGGGACAACAGTGAGTCTAGTAGCAATGCCTCCTACTTCTGGGAAAAGGGGATAAAGACTGTGGAACTTCCCACAGTAGAGTGATGCAAGTAAATTGGGGAGTAAGAGGGAGAAGAGGTTCTAAATTCATGCAAGTGCCTAAACTATGCTGGAGGTTCATAGGAAGAGGAGGAGAAAGGAAAGGAAGCTGAGTGGGGTTTCATCAAAGAGGATACTGGTAATTGTGAATCAGTGTTCAGAGTCTCCACATCCTAGGAGGCTTTCCCCACCAAAAGGAAGGTGGTAGGCGAAAGTAGTAAAGGAGCTCCTCAAATATTCTGGCATCCAAACGAAAATAAACAGCTGAACCTTTTGAGGTTTCATCGTTGCTCCCTTTACCCTGCTATCCAAAAGTTCACAATTGCAAAGCTCTTAAAACAGGGATTTTTGTCTAACACAGAAGGAAAAATTCTGGTTATAGGGTTTCTCAAAAGCCATTTTGGGACGATAAACCCATCTGTGACGGGTTCGGTCACAGAGACCCCCTTAGGAACTGCCACCTGATGTGCTGGGACTACCTCTGAGCCCGTTTTCCTTGGCAGCTTGGGACTTCAGTATCTTGCCTTGTTGAGCCAGACACACTAGCCTGCTACAAACACAGGCACAGGTTTGAACCATGTCCCCCAAAAGCTGCAGGCTTAAATGAAAACAGCTTAAGAAGTGCTCCTGTCTCCAACACCCAGATACCCAGTTCCCAATGGGGTCCAAACCCCAACGAAATCCGTTTTAGTCTGCATAAAGCTTATATAGGATAAACTCATAAATTGTCCGCCCTCTATAACACTGATAGAGAGATATGCTCAGCTGTTTGCTCCCCCAGGTATTAATTACTTGCTCTGGGTTAATTAATAAGTAAAAAGTGATTTTATTAAATATAAAAAGTAGGATTTAAGTGGTTCCAAGTAATAACAAACAGAACAAAGTAAGTTACCAAGCAAAATAAAACAAAAACACGCAAGTCTAAGCCTAATACAGTAGGAAACTAAATGCAGGTAAATCTCACCCTCAGAGATGTTCCAATAAGCTTCTTTGACAGATTAGACTCCTTCCTAGTCTGGGTCCAGCAATCATTCACACCTCCGTAGTTACTGTCCTTTGTTCCAGTTTCTTTCAGGCATCTCTTTGGGGTGGAGAGGCTATCTTTTGAGCCAGCTGAAGACAAAATGCGGGGTTTCCAGGGCCTTATATAGTCTCTCTCTTGTGCAACATCACACCCACAAGATGGGGTCTCTAGCCACCTGGGCAAGTCACATGTCTATGAATGATTCAGCTTTTTGCAGGCCGACGCCATTGTTTACATGTTAGTTTGAACGTTCCCAGGAAAGCTCAGCTGTGGATTGGTGTCTCCGATAGTCCATGGTTAGTTAAGTACTCCCAATTACTTGAATAACCCCTTCACACTATGTTGACCAAATCTGCCTTATGTGCTTCCTATAGCAAACACTTTAAATACAAGCATAGAGCCAACGCTCATAACTTCAGATATAAAAATGATACATGCATACAAATAGGATGAATATATTCAGTAGATCAAAACCTTTGCAAAGATATGTTACACGGCATATCTAGCATAAAACATATTCCAGTTATATCATATTTACACTCATAAGCATATTTCTATAAAGCATTATGCAACGTCATACCATCATCGGGCAGCAGTTTTCCTACATCCCCCAAAAAGATAAAATGGACCTTTAGGTTCATTTAAATTAATCTAAGGCAGACGCATTACTAGGATTCCTCAGTAGATTTGGAACTGGACTACTCCTTAGCAAGGGCGGGGGATAATGTTTATTTGTGAGTTATTTACCCTGGTTAACAATGTGCACATACCCTCTTTAGAAGTTGAGCACCAGCACAGGGATGAAGGTATAATGATGGTACACTGATGGTATAATGCCAACAAGCTTCAACAGTAGCAATCCATTATAATGAGGCATATGGCCTTAATCTAATGTATTTTGTTACCAGGGGAAATCTTCCTGAAGAATTAGCATCAATTTCTGTGATCGGCTGGTTAACTTCAAGTAGCACTTAGCCCAGTTTGAAACTCTCAGAGCAACTTATAAATGGGCACAATGTCACCTTAAAAATATGCAGAGTGCAGGTATGACACACAACCTAAATCCAAGCACCATTAGCAGATCCCTGTCTAAAAACATTTTGTTCAAAATCACAGCATTCCACGTAGGTCTGATATGCCAATGCTAATGGGACATCTTCTCTCTATGCTAGCTATGAGCTGGACTGGCATTGAAAATCCAAAATTAGCTTCACACCATCACTGTGTAGTTATGTAAAACATGGTTTTTTGGCTCTTATGAATCAGGATTAGGGAAGAAACAATATAATAATGATGATTCCAGTCCTGAGCACTCTCCCCATGAGACATCTGCAGATATTTTGCCAAATTAGTTCCATGACCTCGCTGGGTTTCTTGCAGAAAAGCTCAGTCAGATGAAGAAGCCCTTCTACCCCAGTGGAGGTCGGGATAACATTTCTGCTGATAATAGGCCCAATCAGGCAGCCCATACTCACAAGAACAGTCCCACTGAAATTCAAGATACAGCCTTCAATTACACAATCACATAATACCACTGCTGTCAGATCCCCAGCACAGCCCGAACAGCGTGCATTGAATGACGGAATGTGAAATGGGTTTGTAAGTAAGTTACTACAACAGAAGTATGGAGGAAGGCCGTACACAGTGCAATTGCTATCTGTCAAGCAACATTTACATATGAACTTTCTGTATGGAAGGCAGATGAAACAAACACTTCTTAAAATAAATTACACTGTATATAAATATTATGTCATGCGTCTTTTTAATCTTGGCTGTTCTTTGACTGGATCCTAACCTCAATCAGGATCTGATCGAAAGTCCACTAAAGTCAATGGGAGTGTTTCACTGATTTCACTGAACCATTTTGAATTAGGATCAGACTACTTAAAGGCCAGCCTATGCATTGAATGACTCAGACAGGGGTTTGTTAACTATATGCCCTGCTTCCTTCCTTTAAGTAGCATCGAAATTGTGGCATGACGGTAACCTTTTCCTCTCACACCAATTACCTGGAATAACTTCAAACTTTAGAGGCCACCACAGGATAACCATGGTCACCTTCTGACCTGAGGTGGAATCCCTAAAAGGCAGGTGTCCAAGCGTAGATGCAGTATTCATCAGGATGAAGATGTGCCCTGAATTCCTTAACAGCTACAAACAAGAATCTCTGGTAGACCGAGTACTAAGAGGACATTACTTTAATAAGGGGTTGTGGTTATGAAGGTATGTACTGCTGTTGCTAAGCTATGCAGGATAAATTTAGACACAGCCTGAGAAAACTGGGCAGCTGGGGGAGGGAGAGCGAACCAATTTCGCTGAATATCCAACAGACACATGGCGCTCTTCTAGGTTGAGAATAAGGGGGCATCCAGAGGGATACATTGTCTACATAAGCCCCCAAGGCAGAGACCAGATTACACAGATGTCTGCTCAAGACAAGAGACTTGCATCTATCTATCAGCAGCAGATTCATGATACTCTGTCCTGTGTTTATATGTGATTTTACCAAAGGCCACATATGTATCCTCAACACATGGGCAAAAGGCTAAAATCCTGGAGGATGCCACATGAAATGTCATCATTACTGATTGACCCTGGATGACTGATACCACCAGTTGACCTGTCAAGCTCCCAGTGGAGCCACTGAAGAGCAGTCACCGACAAGTCTGCAACACCCATTAGTCACTATGGGTATGGCTAAACTTTAAGCTGGGAGCGCGATTCCCAGCTTGAGGAGACATACCTGCACAAACTCTCATCCAGCTAGCATGCTGAAAACAAGGGTAGCCACGGCAGTGCGAGCAACAGGATTGGCTAGTTGGCTCAGTATGTGCCTGGGGTCTTGGATGGGCATGTACTTGGGGAAGCTAGCCTGCCCCTGCCCCTCATACTGCCACGGCTACACTCTTTCAGTGCACTAGCTGGATGAGAGCTAGCACAAGTATGTCTCCTCAAGCTGGGAATTACAGCCCCGGCTTGAAGTGTGTAGATATACTCTAAAGCAATGCCCCGTGGCCAATCAAGAGTTACTGAGAGGTCGGCAGGACTATAATAGCTAACTGACTCAAAATTTAAAGCCAATGGATCATTAATGGTCCTTACAAGCATAGTCTGACCTTCCATCAATGGGCCTAAACACATGGGGGAAAATTCCAGTGTGTCTGGTACTGAGCTACAACTGGAACTTAAAATCCACCAATCTCTCAAATCACATTCCCTTTAATGGGACAGGTTGAGACAGGGTGTAAATTGGCAAGCAATGGTTGGAAAAGATGACTTTTTGAGGAAGAGGTGGACCTCTAAGCATTGGAGGATCTTGGGCACCATCTCCTTACTAAGGCATTTTGAAGACCAGTTATTGTTCATATCACAGCTACACACACTAGCTTTAAGCAGCCCGGACAGGATAAGGTGCAGGGCTGGCTCTAGGTTTTTTGCTGCCCCAAGCGCCCCCACCCCAGTCCTGGGCTCCCCCCGCACCTCCCTGCTGCCCCAGCCCTGGGCTCTCCCCCCCACCCGCACCCCCTGCCACTCCAGCGCTGGGCTCTCCCCCTGACCTCACTCCACCCATTCCCCCCTCGCCTCCAGCCGGTCTGGCGCTGGCAGGGTCAGGGTCCTGGGCCGCGCCTCAGCTCAGGGTCCCTCCAGCCAGGGCTTCCGCCTCCAGGACCGGCTGGGACCCAGGAGGGCAGAGCTGGGGGACCGCCCCGGCAGGGGACTGAGGAGCCGGGGCAGGGCAGCCCCAGAGGGAACAGAGTCCCGGAGAGCGGGACACGTGCCCCGCACGGCAATGCCCCGGGCACCAGTCCCCACTGTGGCCCCACTGCTGCTGCTGGCCACCCTGCCGCAGTCCCTGGGTGGCTCAGGCCGCTTCCCCAGCACCGGCTGCAGCGCTAGGGAGTGGCCGCCCTGCAGCACCTACAGGCGGCTCCGTGCGCCCGAGTGTCCCGCGCTCGGAGCCCGCCCGGCCATAGGTGCGGGCTCTGCTCCCCGACACGACCCGCAGCGGCCCCAGGGCGCCCCCCGTGCAGGACACACTGCTGCTGCCAGGGCCGGCTCTAGCCTTTTGCCGCCCAAAGCAAAAAAAAAAAAAGGCTGGCTGGAATGCCACCCCTGAAAATGTGCCGCCCCAAGCACCTGTTTGGTTTGCTGGTGCCTGGAGCTGGCCCTGGTAAGGTGATATTTGCAAGTGGTAGAGTAACAGAATAGTCTGTTCCTTAAGGGCAGTATTGCCTACTGCCCAGTCCTCCCTGTCACACAGCATGGTCCTTTAAGAGGTGAGGAAATATGGAGACAGAGGAAAGGGGCCCTGGAAAGAAGCAACCAGGACCGGCTCCAGGCACCAGCTGAGCAAGTTGGTGCTCGGGGCGGCAGATTGTTCTAGGCGGCATTCTGCCCAATCCTAGGGCGGCACGGCTGCTTTTTTTTTTTTTTTGTTCCGCTCCGGCCGCCCTGTAGGGGGCGGCGGTGCGGAGAACGAGAGCGCCCTGCAGGGCAGTCCTCTTCCTTCCCTCCCCGCCGACCGGAGCGGAGCCCTCGCGGCAGGAGGCGGCGCAGCGGGAGGGGTCGTGTGGCAGTGCCCCTGCTGTAGCCCTGGCCGCCCCCTTCTCTCTCTCTCCCGCCCGCTCCCTCCCTCTCCCTCCCCACCCGAGCCGGTCCCCCAGCACCCGCGCTCCGGCCGCGCTGCAGGTTTTTTTCTTTTGCTTTGCCGTTCTTGCACCCCGTTTTTTTTTGCTTGGAGTGGCCAAAAAGCCAGAGCCGGCCCTGGAAGCAACATTTAGAAGAAATCCTTTTGCTATGTCTTTAAGGGTCTGGGACCTGGAGCCTTACAGAGAAGATGGGGCAAGGCTCTGTTCTCGCCCAGCCAATAAAGAATGAACTGGAAGAAGGGGCCAACATAAATTCTGCTTCTTCCTTCATAGCAGGGCAGATGCCTGTCAAAAGGCTCCTGCAGGCCCCTGAATTAACAAGAAGAGGACAGCACAGGGGAAGTGCTGCCTGCTGAACTCTCTCAGGCTGAGAGTGGAAGGACTGATCGGTAAATGGGCCAGAAGGAGGAGAAGCTGCCTGAGGCTCTACAGCTGGCCTAAAGCATGACACCAGCTCCAAGGGGAAGAGCTCGAAGGCTCCTGCCTTAAGAGGAGGAATTGCCCAAAGTACAGACCAGCTCTAGGTGTAGGGCTGGGACCTCTGGAACAGGAGAGGAAACTAACCAGGACACTTACATGGACCCAGGGTGAGCAGCGAAATAAATGAGTTACCCTCTGTAGAATAAGTGAATAAACAAGATGTTGCAGAGAGGGGTTGAACTAATCTGATCCGGGGTAATCGTCTGGGGTGCCAAGTGCAGTGCACTTGCAGTGCCCCAACATGTCCGGGGGTGGCAGTGCTGGAGAGGCATGCATATGACAGGAAAAACCTTACAACTATGACCCATCGGCATTAGAAACCACATCAAAACCAGCCGGAGGAACAGTTCATTTGGAGCCAGATACTCTTCCTGTCGAAGGGCAGTTACTGCACTAACCAATGAGTTTATTCCTAGTACAGTAAGCACAGTTTAGTCCGCTACATAATGCTGCATATGGAATACATAGTGCTCCTCAGTGCACACAGTATATTTTAACAATATTTCTTTTCATATGCATTGACACAAAATGGGCATTAAACCAAAACATCATGGAAATTATCTGGCTGGATTATCAAACCTCATTTTACAAGGATGGATAACTACAGATCTATATTAAAAGATGCCGAACCATTACTTTACATTGGGAGTACAATGTCTGCTCTGTTCCATATTATTGCAGCAGCTACAAATGCCTCAATAGAGCTAATAATGCAAGCCATTATGAAATGTTTTAGCCTTATTTGGAAAAGATGTACAGGCTTTTGTTGCTGTTGTTGTTAAATGACCTCCCCCCAGATACACATATATACACACAAGATCATCAGACTGAATCTGATTCTGCTTTGACTTCCACTGGTATAAATTAGGAATGATTCTAGTAAAATCAATGGAGTTACCTCAATGAGAAAGTAGAATCAAGATCTTTACATTTTTCAGATGCCTACCAGGTAATTCTCATTGACAGCTCTTACCATAAGAGATTACTCTTTTATCTAATGGTGAGAGTAAACAATTAATGCAAATGTTCATGTCTGCAAAGACAGATGGTTTTATATTAATTCTCTCTTTATATAGTCAAGTTATTTTTGTCTTAGTAAGTAGGCATTTAAGTGAGAATGCCATCAAGCTGTAGATCAAAACTACTCTCCTCATGCCAACAGTCAGCTTAACATACCTTTTTTATTTATGCATTGTTTTACCTTTTGTTCCCTTTCCCCACTAGGAAAGTATTTAGAGTCGATAAGATCTTCATGCATCATTTCTTACTGAGGACTGTCAAATCACCTTTTATGTCTTTGTTTGAACTTTACCTTCACTACCTTTTTATAGGCCCCCACTGAAATTCTTTCCTACCTTGTGTAAGTAATTGTAGATTTCGGACTTCTTCTCTCACTTTCAGCTGAAGCACCTGCTGCAAAATGTGCTGTCGTAGGCTCTCCTGGGCAATCCCCATTCGTTCAAGCTTCTTGTCAGTAAGCCTCAGCAATGCACGGCCTGGATCCAAAAGTAAAAAGAAGAAAATCATCCAAGGATTTCCATTGATGTAATAACTTCATTCTAGCAAATAAACCTCATTCTGCTGCATTGAAATCCTCAGCTGTGAAACAATCTGATTCATAATGGGGTAGATCTAAAATGCAAAAGGGATACCTGACTTGGTGAGTTAATTACTTTCCACTCCAGAGATCCATGTTCAGAATCTTAGCTTTACATCATCAGTGAAAATTTGTTTGGCAAGTTCTACTCGTGTTAGGCATGTTGAGGTATCATAGTTTGTAGCAGGCTCAGACTGGCCTATAGGATGACAACAAAATTTCCCTGGATATTTCTGAACAGCCTCACCATCCTCTGCCCTCCCAAGATCCCTTTGAACAGCAACAGACTGAGTACAGATGCAACTGAATTAAGGATCTGAATCTTGGGCTGGCAGCATGCCTGAGATAGCCCATAATGCAGAGCATGCTAAATTCACACACATAAGACTGTTAGCTCTTCCAGACAGGGACTGAATCGTCTTGTGTTATTACAGTGCCTAGCACAATGGGACTCTCATCTGGGCTTTTGGACTCCACTGTAATATAAATGCTAAATTAAGAGACAGCAAATAGCAGGATCAGGATGACAGAACATGGTGATAGGACAAGCACTAAGGCAACCCGTGTCCACCAGAGAATCACAGCATGAAGCAACTGCTTGAAGCAGTGCTTCCAAACCCTTTATTTTAGGGGAGGAAAAGCTTTCCTGATTCTTTAGCCCCTAAAGTATTGGTGCTGGTGGTTAGGCCCAGCCACAAGCCCACAACCTGCTGAAGCCTATCTTCTCTCCTTTCCAAAGGGGCCCTTGCCTCGCCTGTCCAATGCTAGTCTGTAAGCACCAAGTCACACTGGGGCTGGACTGATTTACGTTGGCTGAAAATCTGGCATATGATGTTTGTTCAAAGCAAACTCAGCCCTTTGCCTCTCTCTACATTCAGGTTCATTTACTTCCTAGTTTGACTGAATTGTGGGTTTTTTAACCATTAAATCTGCATCTTTGAGTTCCACTCGTCATATCAATATCATTATCAGCATCATCGACAAAGGAATATATATATCTTTCTCAGGTAGAGAATGACAATAATGTACTTTGTCCCAGTTTTGTGGTGGCACTCCTTAGCACTAAGGCTGATAACCCCTTGTCCAGTAAACCTTTCTGTGAAATCATAAACCAGAGGAATTCTATTGGTTAATGTAATACCAAAATATGGAAATTAGTGTCTTATAGATCAATGCCAGCCATCAAATTCCCTCAGCGAAAGAGAGAGTAATAATGACTTCAATTGTTATAGCACATTATCACACCAAGACATCTCAAAGCAATTTACAAAGGATGTACAACAGTCTAAGAATGCAGTCTGCAATGCCAATCTAGCAGTTGAAAGTAAGCAAAAATTAAAGACCTCAGTGAAAATAGTGCCAGCATCCCTGTCATCTTTGGGCAGAGAGTTGCATCTGAAGAAGTGAGGTTTTTACCCATGAAAGCTTATGCCCAAATAAATCTGTTAGTCTTTAAGGTGCCACCAGACTCCTTGCTGTTGTTGTTACAGTATGTAATAATGCGTCAGCACAGAAGGAGGCCATGTGGCTCCTCCAGCTCTGTCCACCTACCTGGCCAACAGTTATAGCTTTTAATATCTTTCTTCTAGACATTTATTTATTTCTCATTTGAGTACGTTTTCTACCTCAGCCAACAGTGTACTTGGACCTTTACTAGGAACAAAACAAAGGGAATGATCTCTGCCCTAAGGAGCTTACATCCTTCACAAAGATCAGACCTAGAGACCAGATGGTAGAATTAATTTAGACCACCCTCCTTTTAGTTTATTTTCTATTTCAGTAATGGATTAGTGACAGCATTTTTTCCTAAAGTGATTTACAAGAATGAGCCAGATGAGGAGCTGTTGTATGCTGGGGGGCCTGTTGCAAAGGAGTGCAGTTGTCGCAGCACTGAAGCAAAGGAACATCACAAGCCAGAGGAGGCAGAGGTGGGAAACCAGGAGTGAAGCTGGATTTTGCAACCAGGGAGAGGAGGAGCTGATTCCCACTTTGGGTGACAGTATGTTGTTAAAAACTTCTTTTTATTGTGGTGGTAATTTACAGTTATTCTTTTCCTAAGCAAGTATTTGATGCTACTTTGTATTATTAGTCTATTATTTATATTATTTATATTATGTTCCTGCCAAATTTTCTGGGTTTTTACCTTTATAAAGTTTGAAATATAAGGTTCTCTCTGCCTCTCCTCACTGCAGGCATCGTCTAGCCAAGGCCTAGTTGCAGACTAGGGTTTAAAGAGGTATTTGAGCAGAGAGCGACAGAATGCATTTGGCAAAGGGAGATTATTCTAGGTGTAAATACAGGGCAGCATGGAAGACGACCTGAATTAGAAAAGGAAATAAGGAGAGAAATAAGGAGTGATTTATCAGCTGAGTGGAGAGAATTAAGAAGGAAGCGGTAAGAAATGAGAGCAGACATGTAGGCAGGGTACATTTGTGTAAGGCCTTCATAAAGACTATGAAAAGCTCAGATTTTTATGAATACAGTAAGACGAAGCCAGTGGAAGGGAGTGACATGATTTGAACTCTGGGCAGGGAAGATTATTTTATCTCCTGCATTTCAATACACAATGTACGTATGTAGATCAACATGTATTGAGGGGGCACAGCAGCTACCTCATAAGAAGGAACAGACCTACGTAGGCTGTTTGGATATACTCAGCTGCAATTCCTTGTACAATCCTGCAGTCCTAATACAGGCAGAATTCCCACGGACTGAGGTGAGTGCACGATCTACTGCCTCCAGCTCAATAACTCTGTGGCGCAGGATACACGAAGATGCCTAAATTATCCAGGTGACAAATTAGTTTAAATTCACAAACTGTACCACATAATTTGAAAAGTGATTGTTGACATGATATGATGAATATTCCTGCTTAATTGATAGTAATGTGCTTCCCTAGTTTTTGTGCAGAGCAAATGTTACACAAACTGTGCCCAGACTTACCTCATTAGTTTCAGAAACATGTTTGCAAATCTGGTTCTACTTAAAGAATCCAATCATAGCCTTTCACTCTGCCCGTGTGGGCTAGCGTTAGCTCCTTCCCAACTCAGCACACAAGAACAAGGCTCTTGTGCCAGCATGGATTAGTTGGAGGTGGCTCACATCATAAAGCAGCCGTTGGGCTGCATGAGCTTTCATTTAAGGTTAGTTCCTAGTTTCCCTTGCTAAGATAGCCTTAAAAACAGCCCTTTAACCTGATGTAAAGACTTTTAAACAAATTGTAAGGAACAAGCCTCCGACTCCACTTCTGCAGCAGGAGGCTGAGAAAGGAGAATTAAAAAAATGCAAAGCGAGTCGGTTAACTTAGGGGCACAATCAAAAGAACCATTTTATTAATCCTTCGCCCCAGTTCTTAGGTCCTGCCCTGGACTCAGTGGTACGATCACAGTGGACAGGAATTGGTCACCTGTGGGGAAAGGAGGAGGAAATTGCTTCATTGGCCTACCCCAAACACTGACGCTGGCTCTACTTGATGATAGCTTCAGCACTGTCTGAGGCTGGGACTGAACTGCTGCTGCTTGTGCAGGCAGCTGGCAAGCTGCAAGTTTCACTTGCTTTAATATTGACCATGGCAACTGCTAAAAAAAGTGGTGAGCCTCCAATCCCTCCCCTGCCCACGAGCTATGGAATATCACCAGTGAATCAGTGGAGACCTGCTCCACCAAACCACTCCAATGCCCTGTGGATAATCAAGCTACCATCACTCCTTCCAGTAGAAGCTGTAAGATACCACCTGTCGCTACCTACTGATGTGAGGAGCAGCTTCCAGATAGGAAGCCACCTAAAGGAGATTCCAGGAAGTGCTGGGGATAGGAAAGCAAAGGGTACAAATGGATCAGTGGTTGAAGTAGATGGATCAATGAACTTGGGGGGAAGGGCAAAGAAGGAGGAATAGAGTAAAGAATTAATACATTTGGGGGATGAGACTACTACACCCACGGAATGTTCCATGTATTTGTTTGAGAGAAAATTCTTTTAACAGAGCTGTACACCAAGATGCTTCTACTGTCCCCATCATAGTAACCCTGCAAGGAGTTGTATAAGGTAGTTACTGATGGGGTCATCAGGACAGGTGTGGCTCATTAGACTCCACCTTGAATATAAGCAAGTGGGAGTAGCTCTTTGGAGAAAAGTGTAGGCCTGGAGGATCAGGCAAGCTTGAGGAGAAGGCATGGCTTGTATATCATGTTATTCAAAAATGAACATAGCATATAAAATCTTATCAAGGAGGGGATGACATTTTGACTCTTAACAGTATGTGCTTTGTTGGACTTGGATGAGGGTTCAAGCACCTTGTTAAAGTTTTCACAGCATTACACTGAGTTCTACTTGCTGGTTAACTTGCAATTATAATCAATAAATTAGCATGTAAAGGTGGAAATTTGCTTACTTAATCTGGATCCTGTGTCTTCAAGTCATGTCTACTTCATGTCCTGACAAGACTAAGTTTTAGGTTTTGTTAATGTCTGTTACAGCTGTCCCCCTGTTGGATTCCTTTTTTCCCCTTCCTTTCTGTTTGTAGTGAGTGGCTGCCCCCCCGGCCATGGAACTGAGCAAAGTCACAGCCTGGCCCTGCTCATGGGGCTTTTTCGCTCCTTTGTCTAGCTTCTTTGTTCGGACCCGGCTCGGTGTAGGGTGCTCTGCCCAGGTAGGCAAGACCTAAAGTGGCCACATAGCTGAGCATCTGAGTCATACCTGTGACTCAGAACTTGCCCAGACATGTCCTGTGCCTACCTGCAGTTCTCCCTGCCTTCTCTCCTCCCCTGGATTAAGGGGAACCAATCAAAGTTACTGGCAGGAAACTGCCTGAATTTGCCCTTAAAACCAGACATTTTCTGATCAGACCCCCGGAGAAGGTCCTTGCTTTGCCACCTGGTCTGATCAGCTAGGGGTTTTGGGGGGGCCCTCTCCCCGCTCTCATTTGTTTTTGAGCATACCCCCGTTTTTAAACTCCCCTCCCACGAACAACGAATTTGTGCCTGGAGATCTCCTGATTATTGTAAGCGAATCGAGCCCTCTCTGCATCCTCTGATGCTGAAACTGCTGTTCCTGCTGCTGCTTTGGGGATTGGTAAGGAAAAACCTCTTGCACACTCCCCTTGTTCTAGCTGTTGGCTTTCTTTCCCCCAGCAGGCAGACCCAAGCTAACTCCTTGGTCTGTATCTGTAATCTGCTTCTAGCTCCGCAGCGCCTTTGCTGCTAGAAATAAGCCTGCTTGCAGCCATCACTAGGTAGCCCCCCCCCTCCCCCCGGAGCTGTATCCTGGGCACACACCACTCTGCCCCTCTGGAACTACCCCTAGTTAAGGTGCACCCATTAGGTTAGGTTTAGCCTTTAGTCTAGATAAACTGTAATTTCATTTTGCATAGTTGTGGTTAAATTAGGTTTAGAAAATTGCTTGCATTGTACTCTGTAAGTTAGGCTTAAAGAATTGTTGCATTGTGTTTTGTTACTTGCTAATTTGTGTAGTCTTGGTTAAGTTAAATCATAGATCAGATTTTGCTGTGTTCTGTATAATTGTCTCTCTGCTGTTTAAACTTGCAGCCTGTCTGCTCTCTGTCTGTCTGTCTCTCTCTCTTAATCCCTTCCCCCACGTGCTCACCCTGCTCCTACTGCTGCCAAACCTCAATTGTATTACTGAAGTCTAGCATAAAACCCCATTGGTTACCCTTTTTCTCTCTAACACCCCTCACATTTTACATTTACACCATTGTGACACATTTTTACCTAAATTTGTTGGTTATTTAACACATTTTACCCATAACTGTTAGTTGGTTATATGTTGCTGTCCTTTACATAGAAATTGTTAGCTACCTGTTAACACTGAAGTATAAATGTAATTGGTTACCAACTGTAGTGTACCCCACTATTGAAACCCCCTATCCTACTTACTAAAAGGAACCCCTCCCCAATTGTCTACCTTAACAAACCCCATACCCCTCACTATTGAATTTTCCCTGTTTTTGCACTTTCTTAATAAAGTTTATTTTGCACCCCACCAGTGCAGTAGTTGTCCCCCAAGATCCCCTACCTGCTGGCAGGGTCAGTTAGTATTGCCGATATGGCTATGGAAGAATGACCTCGTTTCTCCAAAATCCTTTTCTTAAAAATCACAATTTTTCTATTAGGCCTTCCAACAACACCTCTGGCACCCAAAGAGAATACGAACATGAATTAAAAGAAAACTAAGTAATAGAGCAAATTGATTTTTTAATTTTTGCCAAAGTTTTTCAAAATTAAAAACCCAGAAAGAAAATGAAAATTTTGTGAATTTGTTTTCCTAGGTTTTTGACCAGCTCTACTAAGTAATCAACAATAAACCTGTCAAATTTATTAACACAAATGACCTTTTCTCTCTTGTGTTAGTGTTGTCTTTCTCACAATCCTCATGTGTTCCAGATATAATGATCTGTCATTTTTCTCTATTCTTGTTCTTATTTAGGGTCTAATCCTGCAAGGTTTAGCATGTCCTTGACTCTCATTCAGTCTATAGGAATCCAGGATGCTAAATACACCTTTACCCCAATATAATGCGACCCGATATAACACGAATTTGGATATAACACAGTAAAGCAGCGTTCCATGGGAGAGCGGGGGGAGGGGGGGGGAGAGGGCTGTGCGCTCCGGCGGAACAAAGCAAGTTCAATATAACGCGGTTTCACCTATAATGCGGTACGATTTTTTGGCTCCTGGAGGACAGCGTTATATCAGGGTAGAGGTGTACCTCAAAAGATTGGACTCTTCGGTCGCATTGGGGTAAAGTTTCAGAGTAGCAGCCGTGTTAGTCTGTATCCGCAAAAAGAACAGGAGTACTTGTGGCACCTTAGAGACTAACAAATTTATTAGAGCATAAGATTTCGTGGACTACAGCCCACTTCTTCGGATGCATATTGGGGTAAAGTGCTACTCACTGTGAGTAAGATTATCCCAGAAATGATTCCACTGACTACTTGTGGAGCAAGGTACTCCCCAGTGCAAATTATATCAGAATCTGATCCTTAGATTATAAGTGGCCAGGGACCTTGTCTTGTCTCTCTGTTTGCTCATGAAGTGTCACACACATCTTATGGAGCTAGATTCCATTCCACCCAGATATCAACAAAACAGCCCTCTAAATTCTGATAGCAAAATAATTTCAAATTAGTTATAACTGAAGAGGCAGAAAGAACTCAGCTTGACTTACAGATCCTAAGAAGAATTTGCAAAAGTACCAATGGAAGAAAACATTTAAAAAATTTTAAAACCAGGATCAATTTTATCCAAAATTACTGAACACAGATTGGGATCTCATAACGTTTCTTTTACAGAATCACTAAAAAAAATATTTTACAGTCAGGATTCAAAAGCAGGAATGTATTCTTATCTTTTCCCTAATAGAAATTATCTCCTTGCCAGGTAGCTCACAAATGGAGAAGATACCTAATTATCTTTCAAAATCAACATTAGTGGCAAAGAATCTTCTCCAGAAGTAGGTAGTCCTGCTTTCCAGCCCCTGCCCCCAATCTGGAGAGTCAGTGATTCCTCTTCTAGGAGCTGGCCTAAGAGACTCTTTCCAAAAAGGCACTTGTAAACCTGTAAAACCTTATTTTAATCACATTTTGAATTAATTGCTCTTTGACTTAAGAGCCGTAGATGATTCCAACAGAACATCAGTCTAAGTCAATAACACAATTCTGTG
The DNA here is from genome assembly GCF_013100865.1 of Trachemys scripta elegans. Classification (NCBI taxonomy): domain Eukaryota; kingdom Metazoa; phylum Chordata; order Testudines; family Emydidae; genus Trachemys; species Trachemys scripta. The sequence continues at coordinate 258,185,375 of NC_048299.1, forward strand.
CAGAAAAGGACAGGGTTAATGAGAAATTGTACATCATGATTACTGGAAGTGGTTCAGTAAGTAATTTACTGTACTGATGGGAACTATATTGATTCCTTACAAGTCTTGGGTAAAGACTGTTAGCCAGTCCTGTTTTTGAGTTGAACATATTCAAGACCTGATGTTTTTAATAGGAGGAAATAGTAATAACTTGAATTCCCATCTGAAATATAAATTCAGGTGCAAATCATATTACACTGCTTTTCAAATGTGCTGTAAAATGTGAGACAACCATTTTAGTGCTCTCAGGAAGGACCAAACAGGACCCACAAAGCAAATTATGGATAAATTTATACCTTTAGCAGACAGTCTATAAATCCACATTATCTGGTGTATATATATTTGCCAAGCTACTTCCTGGCTATACAAAATTAAATATATTTAAGCACCGAAGACATGTAATAATGGACTTCTATTACACTGCACATCATATTTTTCAAGCAATGAAATCCAGCACTATTGCTTGATTGTATGTATCTGGTAGATTTATGGTACCCATATCAAATAAACAACCTTCAAGGTCTTTTCTATTTGTGACAGGTAAAGTGAATCTGTCAACACCTTTGATTTTATCTGCCATCAGCCAGATACATTGTTCTTCAATTTCTTGTTAATCTAATAGTGGCTGCCTACTGAGCAACAATTATGCATTACATTTCCCATTTCTTTATTAATTGTAAAGAATCACATTAGAGCGTACCTACTGGCAAAGAGAGTAAACATACATCCATATATAAAGATGTACAGTGAATACGTAGAAAAGAATAGGAATGGGCAAGACAATTTGGATAGTATTAGAACTGATTCAACCCTTTGAACACGACTCAAAACAAAACCTTTTCTGGAGTTCCTAAAAAAGTCTAAAAAATGCAAGTCCTATTTTCTGCCAGAAGGAGAAATATTTAAATACTACAAAAAAACAAACACACACACTGCTTTCTTGGAATATCCAATCCAGCCAGCATTGGAAACTACAACAGAAAACCTGTTCTTTTGAGAATTCGAGCAAGATTTCTAAACCAAAAGAGGTTATGAGGTTTTGTCTGGAAATAGAGGTAGGTAAGTATTCAAAAACGAGAGTGAAAACCCCCTGGAACAGATGTGAATTTAAACCAGATCCCCATTTAATTAAGTGAGAGACGTACACCTGCTCCCACTGTGAGTGCATATGTAGTTATTCATTAATCCCCTTCGATTGCAAAACACAATTGAAGAGTCACATGACTAAGGGTCAAATTCTGCTCTGGGAACCCTGTACCCAGATCCAAGGACAGAAGTCGGAACTAAATATTTTGTCACTTGCTCTAATTTGGTATTAGTCATTCTGGCCATTTGTTCAAAAACTTTAGGCCTCTAACAAAACATTATTCTAGGTCATTAACCTTCTCTCTCCCATTTCTGCTAACTGGTTTAAAAAAAAAAAAAGGGCAAATCTTTTAGAGCTGTTTTTTTTTTCCTTCTTCAAGTTTTCATAGTGTGGACCACATCTTAATAGAAATGTTATCTTAGGGGCCATTCTTTCACTCATGTGGGATCGTACAGACCACCTACTCCTCCCCATTCATCATTGTCCAATACCCATTTGGCAATTACAGCAAAGGCTTACACAGAAAAGTAATATTAGGAACATGTTTGATTTATTTTTTAGCTCCTTTTACTGCCGAATGGCTGGAAATCAAGAGGACCCACACCACGTGACAACACAGCTTTCTGCAGACCATTATCAAAAACTCTGTGGGTCATCCCTGGTCCCCATGGAGCACAGTTTGAGAACCTCCATTTTAAAGCACTAGATTTTCCCATCATTAGCACTTTAAAAGGAAAGCAAAACTGAATCCTATTATAAACATGCTTTCATGCACCAACACTGGATAAATCCAGCTTGTATTATATTAATGTTTCCTGAAACTCCCCTCTCCTGCTCCAGACCCGTATCTCAGCACAGTTTTCAATAGTGCTTTTACCCCCATGTCCCTGCATTAATTTTAACTTCCTTTTTTATTAAAAATGAAACAGAGGTTTCATGTTAATATTCATGATGTTAATAATTAATATTAATAAAATGGTAAATTAAAAGCAGCATGGTCAGAGTTTAAGCACTACAGAAAGCTTCAGAATCAGCCCTTCCCCCTCCCCCAATGGCATCAGTTAGATCTAGCACTGCCATTTCTCTTGTGGGGCTTGTAAGTGGCAGCCTAGCACCTATCAAGCTGAAAACGTGACCTTTGAATGGACCTCAGCCTATAGCACATGCTGATCATTTTTCAACCTAAGGGGAAAATAATTTTCCACTGTAAGAGCCAACTCCAGTCAATTTTGTGCACACTCTTATAGCTATGGATATTGATTTTTTTATCTATACTCTGACTCATATCTCATTTGCATCCTGTTATTCCAGACTTCAGTGGAGTTACTTCCAATTTTCACCACCCTAACTGAGAAGGGAATCAAGCAGTCATAATCTTATTCTGCCACTCAGACTCCCATTGAGCAGCACCTTATTCAAAGATGTCCATTTGAAATCCATAGGACTATAGCACTTTCAGGGGTGAGGCACTAATCGCGGATGAAGAGTTGGCAGATTTGAGCTCTGCGTGATCCAGAGCCTGTTTAAACCAGTGAAAGTGCTTCTGCTGGATTTGGTCGGCTTTCGATCAGCCTTTGCAGAGAAGAATCACAAAAATGATTCAGGGCTACAAAAAAAGGCCTTAACCTGAGAGACTTACGGATTTCTATCTATTTAGGGTCATCAAAGAGGAGATTGAGTGGTGACTTGATTACACTGTATAAGTAGCCTCTGGGGAGAAAAACACCGGGAACTAAAGGGCTCTTTAATCTAGCAAAGAAAGCCAGAACAAGAACTAATGACTGGCAGTTGAAGCCAGACATGTTCAAATGAGAAATTACACACAAATGTTTAACAGTGAGGGTAGTTAACCATTGGATTCTAGAACAAACTACCAAGAGAAGGGGTGGATTCTCCGATTTTTGATACCTTCAAATCAAGACTGCCTTTCTATAAGATACGTTTTTGTTGAACACAAGTTATTGGAATTAGTTCAGGTGTAATTTGGTGAAATTCTATGGCCTGCGTTATGCAGAAGGTCACACAAGAGGATCTAATGGTCCCTTCTAATCTTAAAAACAACAACACCACTTATGAATCTGCAAGAGAAAGAACAAAAGAAAGAAAATGGGGTTGTGGGGAGGAATTTGTGTATATAAAAAACAAACACACGAGGTCCTAGAGTTCAACGAAGATGTGCCCATTTGCAATCTGCCATCTTAAATAAGTTTTCTTTCCAGCTTTATAAATCTAATGCAACACTCAGTTCACAGACTTCAAACTACTTCAGATTAGTTAACACCTAGGCTCTGCAAGAGGAGCCCTTAAAGTACATAGCTTTCGGTACAGCACACAGATAGAAATGCACTTACATACATCATACAGTCTACATTTGAAAAGCAACCACACACTAAGGGTATGTCTACACTGCAATTAGACACCTGTGGCAGGCCCATGCCAGCTGACTCAGGCTTGTGGGGCTCAGGTTAAGAGGCTGTTTAACTGTGGTGTAGATGTTCGGGCTCCGCCTGCAGCCCTAGCTCTGGGACCCTGCAAGCTGGAAGGATCCAAGAGTTTGGACTGCAGCCAACCTACCCCGTAATTAAACAGCCTGTTAGCCTCAGCCCTGTGAGCTGGAGTCAGCTGGCATGGGCCAGCCAGCAGCCGCAGGTTTTTAATTGCAGTGTAGACATACCCTATGAGACCGTTGTCAACAGGGGAGTTGATTCCAGTGAATACTTATCAGCCACTAAAAACAGAAATTAGATCGGGAACAAAACAACTTGTAACTGATAAATGTATTTCTGTGTGTAACAAACTATGTAGATAGGTAAAATTAGAAATGATCTGCATAAAGATTTCATAGATCACACTTTCGTACTATCACTAAAGAACTGTAATCTAAATGTGCCAAAAGAACGAGGCAACACATTGCTAAAAACAATTAGCATTAGAGACTAAAGATCTGTTAATGAGATACTGGGCCAAATGCAGTCCTGGTGTAAATAGAAGCATATCTGATTTCCACTGCATTGCACCCACTTACATCAGAGCTGAAATAGGCCTGTAGAGATGCAGAGTACAAAACACATATATTTAATGTTTCCAGGGTCCTGACTATCTTAATAAAGGTTTTTCCAGACCATATGTTCAGTGGAAAATCTTTATACTCACATTGGGCCACACTGAACCTTGAGGCAGTAACAAAATTGCTCATTTCCCTCTAGTACATTAGTTTACACTCACCGCCTCAGTGTAGAACAGGGGTCTCAAACACGTGGTCCGCAGGGCTCTTGTGTGTGGCCCGCCAAGCTCCCCGCCCCCCCCCGCCCCTCTGCCTACCTGTGGGATTGCCTCCTGATGTTGCAAGCACTGTCTGCTCTCTGAAGCAGCCGGCAGCACGCCCCTTTGGGCCGGGGGCAGGAGGAAGGAGGCAGAGGGCTCCGGCATTGCCTCCTGCCAGGCACCGTCCCCCACAGCTCCCATTGGCCGGAAACAGGGATCCGCGGTCAATGGGAGCTTTGTGGGAGGTACCTAGAAGAGCAGCAAGAGCTGCACAAGCAGGGAAGCCTGAGCCCCTCCCCCAGGGGCTGCAGGGACACTGTTCCAGCTGCTTCCTGGAACGGAGCAGCATGGAGCTGGGGCCAAGGCAGGCAGGGAGCCTGCCCTGGCCCCAGTGAGCGCCGCTGCTACCCCGGAGCCGCTCTAGGTAAGCGGCACCAGGCTGGAGCTCACACCCTGAACCCCTCCTGCATCCCCAACTCCCTGCCCTGAGCCCCCTGCCACATCCTGCACCCCTCCTGCACCTCCAACTCCCTGCCCTGAGCCCCCACCACATCCTGCACCCCAACTCCCTGCCCTGAGCCCCCTGCCGCATCCCGCACCCCTCCTGCACTCCCTGCCCTGAGTTACCTGCTGCACCCTTCTTGTACCCCACACACCAACTCCCTGCCCTGAGCACCCTGCACACCTCCTGAACCTCAACTCCCTGCCCTCAGCCCCCGCTGCACCCTGCACCTTTTCTGCACCCCCTGGGGGCAGCGTTGGGGTGGGGACTTCAGGGAAGGGATTGGAATGGGGTAGGGAAGGGCTGGGGCAGGGGTGGGGCCTAATTGGAAGGGGTGGAGTGGGGGCGGGGGCCAGAGGCAGCGGGGGGGGACGGACGTTCATTAATGCAGCCCTCGGGCCAATGCACTAGTCCTCATGTGGCCCTCAGGGTCATCTGAGTTTGAGACCCCTGGTGTAGAAGTTAAAACATTTTATATTTGCTTTTTAAAGTAAGATTCTTTTTATACATGAGTTTTCTTGATTCTACATAATAAATGAACATTTTAGGTGCAGTGGTCTTGCATCAGCAGTACTCATATGCTTCTTAATATCAATTGGAAAAAGGCAAATATAGTGCCCATCATTAAAAAAGAGAAGAAGGAGAGCCCGGGGAACTAAAGACCAGTCAGCCTCACCTCAGTCCCTGGAAAAATCATGGAGCGGGTTCTCAAGGAAACCATTTTGAAGCACTTGGGGAGGAGAGACCTTGGGAGGCAGGCCAGTCCTCGCTTACAGACAACCCCCCAACCTGAAGCAAATACTCACCAGCAACTACACACCACACCACAGAAACACCAACCCAGGAACCTATCCCTGTAGCAAACCTCGTTGCCTACTCTGTCCCCATATCTACTCTGGCAACTGCATCAGAGGACCCAACCACATCAGCCACACCATCAGGGGCTCATTCACCTGCACATCCTCTAATGTCATATATGCCATCATGTGCCAGCAATGCCCCTCTGCCATGTACATTGGCCAAATGGGACAGTCCCTCCGCAAAAGAATAAATGGACACAAATCGGACATCAGGAATGGTAACATACATAAGCCAGTAAGTGAACACTTCAATCTCCCTGGTCATTCTATTACAGATTTAAAAGTCACTATCATTGAACAAAAAAACTTCAGAAACAGACTTCAAAGAAAACAGCAGAACTAAAATTCATTTGCAAATTCAACACCATTAATCTGGGCTTGAATAGGGACTGGGAGTGGCTGGCTCACTACAGAAGCAGCTTTTCCTCTCCTGGAATTGACACCTCCTCATCTATTATTGGGAGTGGACTACATCCACCCTGATTGAATTGGCCCTGTCAACACTGGTTCTCCACTTGTGAAGTAACTCCCTGCTCTCCATGTGTCAGTATATAATGCCTGCATCTGTAACTTTCACTCTATGCATCCGAAGAAGTGAGGTTTTTACTCACGAAAGCTTATGCCCAAATAAATCTGTTAGTCTTTAAGGTGCCACCAGACTCCTTGTTGTTTTTGTAGATACAGACTAACACGGCTACCCCCTGATACTTGGAGGAGAGGAAGGTGATCAGGAACAGTCAACATGGATTCACTAAAGGCAAGTCATGCCTTACCAACCTTATTCCTTCTATGATGAGATAACTGGCTCTGTGGATATGGGGAAAGCAGTCAACGTGATATATCTTGACTTTAGCAAAGCTTTTGATACGGTCTCCCACAGTATTCTTGCCAGCAAGTTAAAAAAGTATGGATTGGATGAATGGACTATAAGGTGGATAGAAAGCTGACTAGATTGTCGGGCTCAGCGGGTAGTGATCATTGGCTTGATGTCTAGTTGGCAGCCGGTATCAGGGGTCAGTCCTGGGGCCAGTTTTGTTCAACATCTTTATTAATGATCTGGATGATGGCATGGATTGCACCCTCAGTAAGTTCGCAGATGACATTAAACTGGGGGAAGAGTTAGATATGCTGGAGGGTAGGGATAGGGTCCAGAGTGACCTAGACAAATTAGAGGATTGGGCCAAAAGAAATCTGATGAGGTTCAACAAGGACAAGTGCAGAGTCCTGCACTTAAGATGGAAGAATCCCATGCCCTGCTACAGGCTGGGGACTGACTGGCTAAGCAGCAGTTCTGCAGAAAAGGACCTGCGGGTTACAGTGGATGAGAAGCTGGATATAAGTCAGCAGTGTGCCCTTGTTGCGAAGAAGGCTAACGGCATATTGGGATGCATTAGTAGGAGTACTGCCAGCAGATCGAGGGAAGTGATTATTCCCCTCTATTCGGCACTGGTGAGATCACATCTGGAGTATTGTGCCCAGTTTTGGGCCCCCCAATACAGAAAGGATGTGGACAAATTGGAGAGAGTCCAGCGGAGGGCAACGAAAATGATCAGGGGGCTGGGGCACATGACTTATGAGGAGCGGCTGAGGGAACTGGGCTTGTTTAGTCTACAGAAGAGAAGAGTAAGTGAGGATTTGATAGCAGCCTTCAACTGCCTGAAGGGGGATTCCAAAGGGGATGGAGCTCGGCTGTTCTCAGTGGTGACAGATGACAGAACAAGGAGCAATGGTCTCAAGTTGCAGTGGAGGAGGTCTAGGTTGAATATTAGGAAACACTATTTCACTAGGAGGGTGGTGAAGCACTGAAATGGGTTACCTAGGGAGGTGGTGAATCTCTATCCTTAGAGGTTATTAAGGCCCAGCTTGACAAAGCCCTGGTTGGGATGATTTAGTTGATGTTGGTCCTGCTTTGAGCAGGGGGTTGGACTAGATGACCTTCTGATGTCTCTTCCAATCCTAATCTTCTATTATTCTTCTATAATTCTATGGAACCTGAACTACTAAACATATTCAGAGAGAAAGGTCTGTATAACAGCAACAGAAATGAATAGAAAAAATATTATAATAATTATAGTTGAAGCAGGAAGAGTCCTTCTTAGACATCTAGCCCATCCTGAAACATATATTTAAGATACTGCATATGATCCACACAATACTATAGGCATTCCATGATTAATACACTTTCTTAAAGTCCTGTTTACTGAATCTTTTTTATCTTGTTCTCCTCACCCGTAGTTTCTCCAACTCCTTTCTTCCTGGAACAGTTGCTTTGTGTATTCTTTGTCCTGTCTATCTTGGCCTTTTATGCTCTTTGAGGATGGGGATATGTTGCATACCATTGATAGGTACCAGTGTTGAGGGTGGAATCCAGTCCATGCCCAAAAACCCAGAGTAATCGGTCTCTGTGCGGGTGACACACCGAAGGATTACAGAGGTGAAGATCTTCCCCCACTCATGGATCCACTGGCTATTTTTCTAGCCCATAGATGGAATATTATGCTACAGTCCCTTCACTCCAACTGCATGAGGTGTTGGGGCTAGTTATCCCTTGCCTGGCCTGCCCTAGCCTGTCCCCTTGTGACCCTTCCATGTCAGGGATGGCTCGAGACTGCTTCTGCTGTACGCACAAATGTGTAGTCACCCCGGCACACACATACACACTGCCCTCGTGCCCCCTTCACAGCTACTATGTGGTTTTCAAATGGTGTGGAGGACATTGCATAGGGTCCATTTATAATGCTATAGGAATCTTTTATCACTGGAAACCTCTGCTGTCTGGGTTACAATAAAGTTAGCAAGGTCACAATTAGCAGTTAGTGAGCAGTAGAGTCTTACATTATTTGTATATCAATATAATCAATTGAAATGTACAAGCTGCGGGAAAAAGGGAAGTGAAAAAACATTGACTAGGTGAAACTTTGTTTGAAATTGTGAATATACCAATGCAAGTCATGTACGGCATCACTCAGACAAAGTGTCCAGAGATTGGATTTTTATAAAAGGAAATGTTACAGCTAGCAAGGCCAGAGGGGGAGAGGGATGAAAGATGTTAGGCGTGTAAAACCCTGGGCTTTCATCTCTGGAATTTAAGTTAACCCTTAGGAACTTATCATAGCATTGCTCTCTTTGAAAATAGACCTGGATTGCTGGGAGAATTCTATGAAAAGGTTACCAGAAGGTGCAGCCTCTCCTCCATTGCCATCAGCACAGCAGTATTATACAGTCACCACAACAGCACTAAATGGATTTTGTCTCCCCACAAGATCAGTTTTGTCAAGAATAAAACAGGATCATATCAAGAGGCAAAGAAATGGGGAGGTAGATTTATCCTAATAATAGGGAGGTATTTATTCAGTGGCTCTACCAGTCCTATTTAGACTTTGCTTATATAGTTTATGAATGAACATTTGACAGATATTATTGGTTTCAGGCCAGATTCTGCTCTTAGTTCCTAGGGTAAATATGGAGTAACTCTATTGATTTCAGTGTCTTTAACTAAGAACCTGGGATTTGGAGTCTGAGTGTAGATTCTGCGCTGTGCCTTTTTCAGAATAAATTTTTTTGAATAACTTTTTAGACCCACACACAAGTGAGTCGCAGCCCAGGCAGATGGGGTAACTTAAAGCAGCTTTAACTTTGCATGTCCCTAATTCTGGACTACTTGCTGGGGCTGGTGTGGTTCCTAGCTTTAGTTAAAGGCTGAGCAACCCCAGGGCCTTGAACAACTGCCTACAAGCTGCTCCACAGCTCAAAATAGCCCTATTGCAATCCACGCCAGCCACCGTAGATGCAATCAATTCACAGGCTTTTGAATAACCTCCTGCAGATTAAACCTATCTGATTGGTGTCTATGGTTTACTGTCAGTAAACTAAACTCAATATTCCAGCCCAAGTTAAAAAAAAAAAAAAAAAAAAAACACCCAGAAATTTCCCCTTTTCTATAATCAGAGAATATCATTAATTATTACATGAAAGCAAACAAAGAGGTTGGTTTTTTTTTTTTGGGTGGGGGGGAGATAATCAAGTAGTAGCCTAGAATTAGCAGGCCCTCAAAATGCTTTGTAGAAAGTGATCGTATACCTTGAAAAGAAATGAATGAAAGATATTGCTTCCTGTAAAGTCTCTCACTAGTGGATGTAAATTGCAAGTTTTATACAGTACAAGTGACTCCATCTCCGTTTATACAATTCTTTTAATGTGGGAAGTTCGTTGAGGTATAAAATGTATCCAGCGCATCAGAGTTTTTGTACCAAAAAGTGTTAATGAAGTACAGTTTACTACATCTACTAAATCTTGCACAGGCTACTCCTGACTTTTTTTCCTTCCAGATGGGTGATCATACTGATGTAACAGCTCCAAACAATTTTTCCAAGTCTGGAGTAGCCTGGGCACGATTTACTAGGTGTTGTTTACTAAGAGTTTGCTTACATAAAGAATATGTAAATAATCGTTCTCTACCGAAAAATTCACTCTGGTGTTAAGATGGGATGAAAAGAACCATCCCTTCCCTCCTCCCATCCGCCTCTTTTTTAAAAAAAGTTTCAGAGGGTCCTGTGGCACCTTTAAGACTAACAGAAGTATTGGCAGCATAAGCTTTCGTGGGTAAGAACCTCATTTCTTCAGATGCAAGTAATGGAAATCTCCAGAGGCAGGTATAAATCAGTATGGAGATAACAAGGTTAGTTCAATCAGGGAGGGTGAGGTGCTCTGCTAGCAATTGAGGTGTCAACGCCAAGGGAGGAGAAACTGCTTCTGCAGTTGGATAGCCATTCACAGTCTTTGTTTAATCCTGATCTGATGGTGTCAAATTTGCAAATGAACTGGAACTCAGCAGTTTCTCTTTGGAATCTGGTCCTGACGTTTTTTTTGCTGTAAGTTGGCTACCTTTACATCTGCTATTGTGTGGCCAGGGAGGTTGAAGTGTTCTCCTACAGGTTTTTGTATATTGCCATTCCTGATATCTGACTTGTGTCCATTTATCCTCTTGCGTAGTGATATCCCACCCAGCAATATCGTCAATTTATCCAGCTACACACTCAACCCAGCAGAAGAGTCTGTCCTATCTCGGGGACTCTCTTTTTGCCCCAGCCCCCACGAACATGATACAGTTCTGCGGTGATCTGGAAGCCTACTTTTTCCGCCTCTGACTCAAAGAATACTTTCAAGATAACACTGAACAGCGCACTGATACACAGATACCCTCCCACCAACAACACAGGAAGAAGAACTCCACATGGACTCCTCCTGAGGGTCGAAATGACAGTCTGGACCTATACATAGAATGCTTCCGCCGATGAACACAGGCAGAAATTGTGGAAAAACAACATCGCTTGCCTCATAACCTAAGTCGTGCAGAATGCAATGCCATCCACAGCCTCAGAAACCACCCTGACATTATCATCAAAGGGGCTGATAAAGGAGGTGCTGTTGTCATCATGAACAGGTCTGACTATCAGAAGGAGGCTGCCAGACAACTCTCCAATACCAAATTCTACAGGCCACTTTCCTCAGATCCCACTAAGGAATACACTAAGAAACTGTGCCATCTATTCAGCACACTCCCTACACTAACACAGGAACAAATCAACATACCCTTAGAGCCCTGACCGGGGTTATTCTATCTACTACCTAAGATCCACAAACCTGGAAATCCTGGACGCCCTGTGACACCACAGATTTCCTGAGAATGCATTGGTGACCTCCCAGAAAACACCATCCTAGCCACCATGGATGTAGAGGCTCTCTACACAAACATCCCACACACAGATGGAATACAAGCTGTCAGGAACAGTATCCCTGATGATGACACAGCACAACTTATTGCTGAGCTCTGTGACTTTATCCTCACGCACAATTATTTCAAATTTGGTGACAATATATACCTCCAGACCAGTGGCACCGCTATGGGCACCCACATGGCCCCACAATATGCCAACATTTTTATGGCTGACCTGGAACAACGATTCCTCAGCTCTCGTCCACTGATGCCCCTTCTCTAACTATGCTACACTGATGACATCTTCATCATCTGGACCCATGGGAAGGAGACTCTGGAAGAATTCCACCATGATTTCAACAGCTTCCACCCCACCATCAACCTCAGCCTGGACCAATCTACACGGGAGGTCCACTACCTAGACACCACCGTACAAATAAGCGATGGCCACGTTAACACCACCCTATACCAAAAACCCACCGACCGCTATGCCTACCTTCGTGCCTCCAGCTTCCACCCCGGACACACCACACGATCCATCATCTACAGCCAAGCACTGAGGTACAATCGCATCTGCTCCAACCCCTCAGACAGAGACCAACACCTACAAGATCTTCACCAAGCATTCTCAAAACTACGATACCCACACAAGGAAATAAAGAAACAAATCAACAGAGCAAGACGTGTACCCAGAAGCCTCCTGCTACAAGACAGGCCCAAAAAAGAAACTAACAGAACTCCACTGGCCATCACCTACAGTCCTCAGGTTAAACCTCTTCAACGCATCATCAGTGATCTACAACCCATCCTGGACAATGATCCCTCACTTTCACAGACCTTGGGAGGCAGGCCAGTCCTCGCCCACAGACAACCCGGCAACCTTAAGCATATTCTCACCAGCAACCACGCACTGCACCATAACAACTCTAACTCAGGAACCAACCCATGCAACAAACCTCGATGCCAACTCTGCCCACATATCTACACCAGCAACACTATCACAGGACCTAACCAGATCAGCTACAACATCACCGGCTCATTCACCTGCACGTCCACCAATGTTATATATGACATTATGCGCCAGCAATGCCCCTCTGCTATGTACATTGGCCAAACTGGACGTCACTACGCAAGAGGATAAATGGACACAAGTCAGATATCAGGAATGGCAATATACAAAAACCTGTAGGAGAACACTTCAACCTCCCTGGCCACACAATAGCAGATGTAAAGGTAGCCATCTTACAGCAAAAAAAACTTCAGGACCAGACTCCAAAGAGAAACTGCTGAGCTCCAGTTCATTTGCAAATTTGACACCATCAGATCAGGATTAAACAAAGACTGTGAATGGCTATCCAACTACAGAGGCAGTTTCTCCTCCCTTGGCGTTCATACCTCAACTGCTAGCAGAGCACCTCACCCTCCCTGATTGAACTAACCTCGTTATCTCCATACTGATTTATACCTGCCTCTGGAGATTTCCATTACTTGCATCTGAAGAAGTGAGGTTCTTACCCACGAAAGCTTATGCTCTCAATACTTCTGTTAGTCTTAAAGGTGCCACAGGACCCTCTGTTGCTTTTTATAGATTCAGACTAACACGGCTACCCCTCTGATACTTAAAAAAGTTTGTTTCTTGTGAGAGTTCTGAGGAAAAGAAGGAATCTAGTTTACATCTCCTCTGATCATAAATTACCTTTTCTGACATCTGAAATTCGAGAACAAGTAGCAAATGCTCAGATACTGTAACTGACGGTTTACTGACAACTAACAATATCTCCGATGGGGAATCAGATAAACAAAAGAGCAGTCCTCAAACATATCTGGTGAAGAGTCAAAGCATTCTTTATCTGACAGTGAAAAGAAAGCCAGGCATCCATCAACTCCAGCACAATAAAGAGTGGTCAGAATTTAACTAATTTCTAGTAATCTACTAATAAACACAGCCCATTGTGATCATTAAGTTAATTTATGTAACCTTTGATTTATATGCCCCAATTAGTATTTTAAAAATAAGAAATAAAACTGAATTCTTTACGGTTCAAGGCTCCAAGCTGGTTACAGATAATTTAATTCAATGGAGGACTGTGAATGACCCAAGGAGTGATAAAATTAAAGATTTTATTTAATATAAATTAGTTAGTTAAGCAAACAGGCATCCAATATAACCATACACTGCATTTATCTTCACATCCTCAGATGAAATGATGTATTCAGGAATGATCCATCCCTGAATGAGGGGAACGAATATATAATCCTTTCTCTAACAATACCTTGATGGTGGATGGGGGCACCTATCTAAAATCAGCATACTATCCTTTTTATAATCAACTATAATAACTCCTTCCAATTAATTACCCTTAAATCCACCTTTTTACCACAATTAAATATTTTCTACTTTCTCATTGGCTATTTAACATTAAGTATAATCTTAGTTAACATTTGTGTAAATGCCACATCAATAACTATTAATATATTAAGGAGTCTGGTGGCACCTTAAAGACTAACAGATTTATTTGGGCATAAACTTTCATGGGTGAAAAACCCATTCTTCATGTTAGTCTTTAAGGTGCCACCGGACTCCTTGTTGTTTTTGTGGATACAAACTAATATGGCTATCCCCGATACTTACCAATATATTAACATTTTATCTAAAACACTTGTAAAAACCAGTTACAACCAAAACATGACCTGGGATTATGTCCTAATTTATCTCCAATTTTTGCTCCCACTAACTCACTCAATTTTACCAGGCCACACTTGACTATTGTCAAGCCATTGTGTAGGACATAGATTTTTGGGCCTACTTACATTTCAACACATTTCTATATAAAATAAACAAGCATCATCACTATAGGCTACAATTAGGACAAATTTTGAGAGGAACCTCCTAAACTGAACAAGAAAATGTGCATGTACACTCATTGTCGTGAGCAAAGCCACACACTCGAAAACTCAAATGAGCACTTGTTAAAATGCTGGCATTGGTGCCAGTTGATGGATGTACAAATATTTATGACATTAAGTGACCTAAACAGTCTATTTTAATTACATTTTTAACTGAGTAATTTTATAACCCACATAGATTCCTTATCAAGCAGACAGTTTTTGTACTGGGGTTTTCTTTTTAAAACACCACCACCTCAAAATGTCTATCTTCACCAGCTTGTGACTGAATAAGCATTACACAACATGTGCAAAGGAAGTGATAAGTTGCACTATTAAGCTCTTAGAAGTCAGAAATGATAGTGTTAAGGTTTCATGAACAATCTCAACTCTATCTATAATACAGGCTTTAGTGACATGACCACATAATATTTCACAAATGATAACCTACACTTATCCTACATTTTTCTACCACTTCAAGTGCCACAAGTACTCCTGTTCTTTTTGCGGATTCAGACTAACACGGCTGCTACTCTGAAACCTGTCATAGATAGTGTATATCTTTTAGGTCTTTTTGTGTGCAAGAGTATACTAACACTATTTACAGTACAGTAAAAAATGAATTTTCAGGGGTTACATTTTCCATACATTGAGCAGATAGTTTACTTCCACTCTGAATGACTTTAAAAAAAAATAGATTAAGGGAAAGAAAACAAGGGATAACACATTTAATGTTTTGATGAAAGCACAGTATGAGTTTTTCTGTAACATTCTGCCTCATGTAATTGCAGTTGCCCTGCAGACAGGTATTCTCCTTAGGTACAGAAAGGTGCACTACAGAGAAAATAAAGTCATAACAATTACATATATACACATACATATACACCGTAGATCCCTTGTTATATATATTATAGGCAGTACAGTTAGTAGCACCTATAATTAAGGTTGCCTGACATTTTCCATTAGTAGTCTCAGTTTTCAGCTGCTTATGATTTCACCAAACTTGCATTTAAACTGATTTTTATATTGATCAGGTGTCTTTTTTTTTTTTTTTTAAGTTTCAGCAGAAATGGTTTATCAAAATGAGGTTAGGGAAAAATATGTTGTTTTGCCCATGTTAAAAAAAATTCTTACAGACATTCCATTGACAAGCTCCATGCTTGGGATCCGGGGTTTGAATTGGGCAAGGATGTTATCTTTGTTTCATGGATGTGCCTTTTCCCATCCCAATGAACAGCTGCTCAAATCTGGCCAAGTTATAAGCCTTTGAAAAAATCTGTTTGCACATACTCAGTGGAGTCTTGTTAGAATTTAGCAATTAAATTCTCCAAAGATTCCATCTATTCTGTACATGCTCCAGTCCAAGGCTGCAGAGGCTGAGCAGGATTTTCCCTGCTATTTCTCCTCCAGGTCAGCCAGGGGCCTCTGAGACATAAGAACAATGGAGCAGCGAAATGTAGTCCTCTGTGTTCCCATTACTGCAGGCAGTAAGGATGGCAGGAGGAGCATTTCAACTTGAATGCAGAGGGCTGAGGAACCAGGCCTGGGGCAGTGGCAAGGGAAAGACTGGGCCATGGATTATGGAACTGCAAGGAGAGGCGGGGGAGAAGGAGAAGGGGACAAGCACTGAATGAAGAGGCTCGGGCAGAAGGGGCAAGGCTGGAGTGGCAGGGAGCGGAGGAGAACAAAAGTAAATGCGTTTTCAACCATTTGAGTGTAGTCCTCTCAGAACCTGGGACAGAACCCAGGATTCCTGAATTTCAACATTCCTCTGTTCTCAGCCAATAGCTGTGAAATCCACTGGCAAAAATCCACTCCCTCTACTGACAGGTCCACACGAAGATGACAACCCACTCCCGTTATCTGTTACTCTGTCAGCTCAAGCGGAAGAGGTTTGTTTGGTGATGTAAAGGTTCTAACTCTGCTTATGAACGAAGTGAACATTAATATGGTTCCATATGATGGAATTTTTGTTTTTTGATTTGCTTTTTTTAAAAAAACCTGGAAAGTTCCATACACACGAACGTTAGAAGAATGTTAAAGTTGCAGTCAAGCACTCAAAAGTTAGGAAACAGCAGAATTAAGGTTGGCTGTGCATCACATACTATTTATTCTGTAGGACCCCCTTCACCAAGTGCACAGGAGGAAGACCTCTCAAGTATGCTCAGAATAGTCGTTAACTAAAACCTGAGCCTGGGAGCTGTAGTAAAATTAAGCCATGTTGTGCTACAGTTGCACAAATCTGCAATTTATGGCAATTAAAGTGGTGGGAAATTTGACTCAAGCACTTGAGTATTAGTATTTCTCCAGCTGTTTATGACCAGATAAATATTAAACTAGTGTGTAATCTCAATCCCTTATGGCTCAGCTGTCCACACTGATACACTCTTGACAGTGCATGCAGGGCTGTGACCAGACTCTGATTTGCAAGGAAAATAAAGGGAGTAAACCACTATACCTTTTCGAATACTCTGCTTGGTGGGATTGCAGAGTAACCCATGTTACAGCTAAGGCTAGGTGTACACTAGGGTGGGGGGTCGACCTAAGATACGCAACTTCAGCTACACGAATAGCGTAGCTGAAGTCGGCATATCTTAGGTCGATTTACCTGGCTGTGAGGACGGTAGCAAGTTGACCGCTGCCACTCCCCCATCGACTCCGCTTCCGCCTCTCACCGCGGTGGAGTTCCAGAGTCGATGGCAGAGCGATCGGGGATTGATTTTATCGCATCTACACTAGACACGATAAATCGATCCCTGATAGATCGATCACTACCCGCCGATCCGGTGGGTAGTGTAGATGTACTCTAAGAGACCTAAACTTTAGAAGCCCCCAATGGCAATCAAACAAATCTTTGTAAATGTTTCTCCTTGTCAACATTTGGGGCTTGCACCATTGCAGCTATACTAGTTACTGGCCACAGATTGTTGTATTTGAGCTAATCCCAGGTATAGAAAAGGCCTTAGGTACCTTTTGCAACAGTGGAATTCAGTTTTATGATGTTCTCAAAACACTTTTTCATCATTGCCTTTGTAACAATGGAATTGTCACTTCCACTGTTGCAAAAGTGCAAACAATTCATAACATGAATACTCTTTTTTCTAAACAGAAGGGTTGTTTATTGTGCCACACTGTGCTCATTACAGATGTACCTTGGCAGTAGCTCTAAAAACTATAGGAGCCTAGAAGTCTTTAGGATTTAGTGCCTGGTTCGTTATACATACATCACATACAGTGTTTACAGTAAACATTGATCTGGTCTACTAAGCATGTGTAAGTAGACATTGATAACGGACAGATTTTTAAAATGCTGCTGATTGTATGGGGGAATTATATTATATAGAAATGATATGTATATTAGAACTGCTTAAGGGTGATGGGTTTATTAACATACATCAGCATTGCACAACATTGAATGGCCATGTTTCAGAAGCCAAGATTAATGTGTAATAGATTTAGTTTTACAGACATCATCTCAGCATATATCACGTTCAGGTGTTGTAAATAAAAGTATAAAGTCCCAAGGAGAGTCTAACAGGAGGTTGAGGGGTATTTTTTGGTTTTGTTTAATTTCTGAGTTTGCTCATTTATAAATCATTTATAAATGAGCAAACATGTTCATTAAAATAATAAACATGTTAAATTTACATGTTAATTAAAAAATAAATCTGAGCCCTCAGAGCTATTGTGAAATTTCCCCTTACATGTACAGTTATTACACAGGCAAATTAGTGGTCTGTTTAAAAGATGTTGTTTCCTATATGTACTCTTCCATAGGTTTGATTGTATTAGCATGGGGTGCATCAGACAGAGTGGATGGACTTTTCCCATCCAACACTGGTGGGGAGTGCAAAGCTACCTGTGTTAGAAGTACTAGTTTCCATACCTGGGGCTGTTTGCTCAGTCTGTGTGTATATTAAGAAAACTACTCATCTGAAGCAAGAATGAGGTTTGGGTAGCTAGTAAATCATGTACAGCAGTTAGCCTCAGCTTTGCTAATGTATCCTTCCTCCCATATGCAATGCCCCTTTAGTTGCTAATTTGAGCAGCTTGCAAGCCTTCATTTTGGGAGGCAGTCTGTTGAAAACAAACTAATACTACAGGGTTCTCTTTCTTTTTAAGTTACAATTTTTTTATGGCATACATCTGAGTTGAGTGCAATTTAGAAGTTTATATCAAACATTACAAGTTCACAGGTAGAGTAGTTTAAGATAAAGGTTGCAAGTGCTATTCATCTTTATACCAGGGGGCTGCTTTCAAAATTAGATATTTTAGTAGAAAAGCCATTTGGAGAAATGTCAAGAGTGTGTTGTGAACATTTTAACTGTATAAAGAAATTTAATGCATTATCAAGCTTTTAACCTGCACTAATTTAATTGCACTATTAAAAGTGTTTGTTAAGCCATCCATCAGTTTACAAGACTATATAATTTTGCAGATAAAATTTGTCACATGACTGCTTATAAAAAAAAGAATTAGCAACAATTATCAACACTTCTTCAGAAGTCATTTGAGTAAAGAGTTTAAATCATTCATACACACACACCAGAGAGAATGTAAGCATATTTTTGGATTTTGAGTAACTACTTTAGCCAGTCTTAAGGTCACATAGCTACTCCTTTTGGATCAAGAACAGTTGCTACAACATAATGCTTAGAGTACATTACGTAACATAAACAGGGCTTCTGATTTTAACTGATAAACACGGATAAAACACCTGTGCTGTACATTAATTGGTCCATGTAGATCCTGCTGGAGCACACTAAAGGTTCCCTAGTGCACTTTACCATCGTGCTGTTTGAAACAGTACTATGTGAATATACCAAGAAGTCATCCCAATCCCCAATTTTTGGACATCTACTTCGAAATAAAAAATTGCTAAAAATAAACCCCCAAAATTAAATTAATAAACCCTGAAAAAAGAAGCCCTAAACATAAGCAATTGCTGAAAAAGGGCAAATTCACAAGTACAAAATAACAAAGGTGAAAACACAGCTTTGATAAGTTAAACCACTTTGATAACGCTATTGATAAAACAGCCCAAAAGACCTGAGAATGAATTTATCTTCCTGAAAGTCCCTTAAGTGGTGCTTTAGCCCCCAGCCCTGCAATTCACTGTATCCATAAGGAGCCCCAATGAAGTCAACAGAGTTCCACTTACACAGACCTATTTTCAGGATCCAGCCCTAAATAGTTATGTGTAAACTGGTTCCTACCACCAGCGTTCTGGACCACAGTCTAATCTCAATAGATCCTAAAGAAGGCAGGGTTCCTTTCATGATCAATACAGGTGAGTGTATAGATATTATACTGATGTTGCTTTTTTTAAAGTATGTGGAACCCTTGACTAAGGTATATTGTTGGCATATGAATTACTATTCTGTATTTTCTAAAGAGGAGTGAGATCAGATGTCCTTTTGTCAGAGATTTGTCTACTCCTGACTTAAGTTTATTTAAGAAGTAAAATTTGAGTTTGTGGAGATTTTATGTTTCTGCTGTCTACCCAGGTGGCTGTTCTTTTAAGATAGGAGTCTTCCCTATCTCAGCCAGAATAAGAAAGGGCATGTGGCCTACATAGTCTGGCGGGCATTGCAGGCTGTTCTGTTAGTCAGGACTTTGGGACATGGATTTGTGTGTTGACAGGTTTTTATTTCCCTAACTCTGTTTCTGTTGTGTAATAGGAATAGCAATAGCCAGGTACTTCAGAATGCAATAACATAAGAACGGCCATACTGGGTCAGACCAAAGGTCCATTTAGCCCAGTATCCTGTCTTCTGATAATGGCCAATGCCAAGTGCCCCAGAAGGAATGAACAGAACAGGTAATCATCAAGTGATCCGTCCCCTGTCGTCCATTCCCAGCTTCTGGCAAACAGAGGCAAGGGACACCATTCCTGCACATTCTTGCTAATAGCCATTGATGGACCTATCCTCCATAAATGTATCTACTTTTTGGAACTCTGTTATAATCTTGGCCTTCACAACATCCTCTGGAAAAGAGTTCCACAGGTCGACAGTGCATTGTGTGAAGAAATACTTCCTTTTGATTGTTTTAAACCTGCTGCCTATTAATTTCATTTGGTAACCCCTAGTTCGTGTGTTATGAGAAGGAGTAAATAACACTTCCTTATTTACTTTCTCTACACCAGTCATGATTTTATAGACATCTATAATATTCCCCCTTAGTTGTCTCTCTTCCAAGCTGAAAAGTCCCAGTCTTTTTAATCTTTCCTCATATGGAAGCTGTTCCTTGCCCCAAACCATTTTTGTTCAGAAAAGGGCAACTTTTTGCAATTCCAATATATCTTTTTTGAGATGGGACGACCACATCTGCATGCAGTATTCAAGATGTGGGCAAACCATGGATTTATATAGAGGCAATATGATATTCTCTGTCTTATTATCTATCCCTTTCTTGATGATTCCCAACATTCTGTTAGCTTTTTTGACTGCTGCTGCACATTGAGTGGATGTTTTCAAAAAACTATCCACAATGACTTCAAGATCTCTATCTTGAGTGGTAACAGCTAATTTAGACCCCATCATTTTATATGTATAATTGGGATTATGTTTTCCTACGTGAATTACTTTGCATTTATCAACATTCAATTTCATCTGCCATTTTGTTGCCCAGTCACCCGCTTTTGTGAAGTCCTTTTGTAACTCTTCACAGTTTGCTTTGGACTTAACTATCTTGCGTAGTTTTGTATGATCTGTGAATTTTGCCTTCTTAACTTTTTGCCTCTTTTTTCAGATCATTTATGAATATGTTGAATAGTACTAGACCCTTGGGGGACACCTCTATTTACCTCTCTCCATTCTGAAAACTGACCATTTATTTCTACCCTTTATTTCCTTTCTTTTAACCAATTACTAATCCGTGAGAGGACCTTCCCTCTTATCCCATGACAGCTTACTTTGCTTAAGAGCCTTTGGTAAGGCACTTTGTCAACGGCTTTCTGAAAATCTAAGTACACTATATCCACTAGATCCCCCTTGTCCACATGGTTGTTGACACCCTCAAAGAATTCTAGTAGATTGGTGAGGCATGATTTCCCTTTAAAAAAACATGTTGACTCTTCCCTAACAAATCACGCTCATCTATGTGTCTGATAATTCTGTTCTTTATTATAGTTTCAAGCAGTTTGCCAGGTACTGAAGTTAGGCTTATTGGCCTGTAATTGCCTGAATCACCTCTAGAGCCTTTTTAAAAAATTGGTGTCACATTAGTTATCCTCCAGTCTTCTGGTACAGAAGCTTATTTAAATGATACGTTACATACCACAGTTAGTAGTTCTGCAATTTCACATTTGAGTTCCTTCAGAACTCTTGGGTGAATACCATCCGGTCCTGGTGACTTTATTACTGTTTAGTTCATCAATTTGTTCCAAAATCTCCTCTAATGACACCTCAGTCTGAGACAGTTCCACAGATTTGTCACCTAAAAAGAATGGCTCTGGGTCTGGGAATCTCCCTCACATCCTCAGCCGTGAAGACTGATGCAAAGAATTCATTTAGTTTTTTCGCAATGGCCTTATCGTCCTTGAGTACTGCTTTAGCATCTTGATCTTCCAGTGGCCCCAGTGGTTGTTTAGCAGTCTTCTTGCTTCAATGTACCTTAAACATTTTTTGCTGTTACTTTTTGAGTCTTTGGCTAGCTGTTCTCCAAATTCCTTTTTGGCCTTCCTAATTATATTTTTACACTTCACTTGCCAGATTTTATGCTCCCTTCTATTTTCCTCAATAGGATTTAACTTCCACTTTTTAAAGGATGCCTTTTTGCCTCTGACTGCTTCTTTTACTTTGTTGTTTAGCAACAGTGGCACTTTTTTGGTTATCTATGTTTTTTTAATTTGGGGTATGCATTTAAGTTGAGCCTCTATTATGGTGTCTTTAAAAAGTTTCCATGCAGGGATTTCACTTTTGGCATTCTACATTTTAATTTCTGTTTAACTAACTTCCTCATCGTTGTGTAGTCTCCCTTTCTGAAATTAAATGGTACCATGGTGGGATGCTGTGGTGTTTTCCCAGCCATGGGGATGTGATATTATATTATGGTCACTATTACCACGAGGTCTAGCTATATTTACCTCTTGGACCAGATCCTGTGTTCCACTTAGGACTAAATCAAGGATTGCCTCTTCTCTTGTGGTTTCCAGAACTAATTGCTCCAAGAAGCAGTCATTTAAGGTGTCAAGAAACTTTATCTCTGAGTCCTGTCCCGCAGTGACACGAACCCAGTCAATATGGGGATAGTTGAAGTCTCCCATTATTATTATTGATTTTTTTTTGTTTTTATAGCCTCTCTAATCTCCCTGAGCATTTCAGTCACTATCACCACCCTGGTCAGATGGTCGGTAATATAGCCCTACTGTTATAATCTTATTATCAGAGTATAGAATTACTATCCACAGAGATTCTATGGTACAGTTTGGTTCATATAAGATTTTTACTTCATTTGATTCTACGCTTTCTTTCACATAGAGTGCCACTCTCCCACCAGCACGACCTGTTTTGTCCTTCCGACATATTTTGTACCCTGGTATTACTGTGTCCCATTGATTATCCTCATTCCACCAAGTTTCTGTGATGCCTATTATATCAATATCCTCATTTAATGAGGGACTTTAGTTCAACCATCTTATTATTTAGACTTCTAGCATTTGTATATAAGCACTTTAAAAAATTGTCATTTTTTTAAGCTGCCATCACATGATGTAATTGAATGGGACTCTTTCATTTGACAGTTTCTCATCAGATCCTACCCATATTTTATCTTCCATCCTATCCTCCTTAGAAGGATCTAGAGAATCTCGATTAATAGATACTCCTCTAAGGGATGTCTCTGTCTGAACCACGTGCTTCTCCACACCTGTCAGCTTTCCCCCAGCCCTTAGTTTAAGAACTGCTCTAGGACCTGGTTAATTTTAAGTGCCAGCACCCTGGTTCCATTTTGGTTTAGGTGGAGCCCATCCTTCCTGTATAGGCTCCCTCTTTCCCCAAAGGTTTCCCTTATTGTGAATGAGTATGGAGTCCCCTGTGCTACCATATTGCCCTTCGTAATATGTTTGCAGGTTTGTTACTCAGAGCAGGTTTGCAGAAACTGTAGGCCCCAAAATTCATAATTGCAATCAGGTCTACAATGTGCATGTGCAAGTTCTCTACAGTCGCCTTATTTCTAATATGCACGAAAAATTCCCTGGGTTTGGGTTTTTCTCTCTCTCATTTGGGTGAACAGGGTGGTCTTGGCATCTCGTAGCTTTCTTAACATGCATAGGTTATACACAATGTATAATAGAGGTCCAACATGCAGCTGGTTATGTTTGTGTATGATTTGGAGGCCACCAAAGTTGGAAAGAGCCCTGTACTGTACGTTTGTATAGGAGGTTACTGCTGCCCAACTCCGCAATGTTACACTCATCAGCAGGATTTAATCAATCTTCCTTCAAGGTCATCAGCAAGAATAGAATTGGTGACTTGCAGCCTCAAAGCTCAGGCCCATACCACTTGAGCTAAGTAATAAAGTCCTTCATCGGGTAGCAATACTTTGCTAGTCACTAGAGAATCACATGGAAGCCCAGCCAGCATATTGTCTGCCTACATTTGGCCTAAGGAGTATTACTGGTTAGAACATGGTGTAGCTGTTTTTAACCAAGCTAAGGACCGGCATTACTTGCTCAAGAGCACACTGAAAGAGCTGGTGTTTGGTACAAAGGCACGATAGTCACTGGAAAAGTTCCCTTTGATTTCAATGGACTTTGGAGCAGGCCCCAGATTTGTAAAACATACTAAAAACTACCTCCTGAACTGCCCCTTTTGAGTGCTGAGCAACCCTGCTTGGGTGGATGCACTTAGAAGGAACAACTAGCCTTTCTCAGCAACCTGCTGAGTGCTACCATCTCCAAGATCAGAGCAGCGAGAGAAGCATGGCATAGGAGGTACTTAGACCCTGGCGGGGTCGAGCCCTGAATGAGGCAGGGGCTTAGCGAGAGTCCTGTCTTGTTTACTCTGGGCCCAATCCTAAACCTATTTAAGTCAAAAGGAAATCTTTCTACTGAATTCAGTGGATGCTTCACTGTGCAGGTAAGTGAGCCTTGCACTCCTGGGCAGCATGGCTTTCGTTAAATGTGCACTCCATGAACACGGAGAAAATTCAGTGCCCAATGAACCACGTGTACATATTGCAGGACTTTCAACCAGTCTTCAGAACTATGCCAAATCACAAATCATTTTTACCAGAACACTCAAAGGCATTTCTCTTTAGTGAGGGCTATTGCCCTGCCAATTCAACTTTCGAAATCCAGCTATTTTAGTGCTAGATCTGGGTTTTATTTATTTTGATTATAATGGGGGAAAGTGTTTTTCCTCTATTCTCTATGCTCAAGGAAAGGCTCAGCTATTTTTGTTTCAAACTTCCACAAACAGAATTGCTTTCAAGCAGAGACATGGACCATTTCAGCCCAACAGGTGATGGTTTCCAGGAGTTATAAAGAACTGAAAGCAGAGGGTAAGAGTGGCAATCCTTATACAATCTTAACTGGTCTGTATAATGAGACCAGACCCAGGACTGCAAGAATTTTCATGTTCTGTTAGGATAAAGTGAGTGTATTGTAATAAATTATAGCTCTCATATAATTGCACTTCACAGTGGAAAGCAGAATCCCAATACTTTATTATAAAAGTGACAGCATTCCTGAAAATACAGCCTCTTGAAAGCCCAAACCAGCACCTTGAAGTCAGCTAGTTAGCTTGTGTAGAAGCTCCCCCTTGAGGAACTGAGAATTATTGCACTACAAATCTCAAAAGCATCATTATCCAAAATCCTTGTTGAACTGCAGAAAAGATAAAATTTCCTTCATAATTATTACCGGGGGGGGGGGGGGGGGGAAGAGAGAATTCAGATGTTTTCCATGCTGTTCTTGAAGCTTTCTGTCAGACTTTGGGGGGAAAAAGTTAGTCCATAATATTTGTTTTTTCCAGGTAAGGAAGATCATTTCTGAGTTAAAGTCCACTCTGAAAAATGGTCCAATTTTCCATGTAAAATGCATTTTTTTTCAGATAAAAATAAATGCACATTGAAAATACTGAACATTACAAAGGGTTATTTCATTGCACTCACGGACACTCTCTGAACCTTAGGAGGAGTTTGCCTAGCATAGAATGGTTCCTCTCCCTCTTGGGCAACCCAATGCAACCATGGGAATCTTCCCCACAAGAAAGGGGTGGAGCAGTGGGGGTGGGAATTGCTGAAGTGTTAGGGATCTGGGGGAAGATCAAACTGGGGATAGTAGGATGTTTTTGGAGAGTTGGGGGCAAAGAGTGGAGAGGGAATGGGGAAGGGGAATCAATACAGGGGGAGTCAGGGTGGAGGAGCTGGGGGGACAGAGGGATAATTGGTTGGGAGTCTTCATGTGTAGGGGTGGTCAGAGAGGATGGACACAGTATCAATGCTGAGCGTGGTCTGAGATGAAAGAAAAAACAAAGGAACTAAGGAAAGACTAGACGTATGAGATAAAATACAAACTCGCATGCCCCAAGACAAAAAGTGAACCTTCCAGCAGGTTTTGCATGTTCAGAAAACCTACACTGTATTTTATTCATGCATTTCACCATTGGCTGAAATGCACAGTACTGCCCTTAAAGCTGCTGTCTGTATTTTTATCATTAGGTGAGTTATGTTGTTAGAATGAGGAATATTGCCAGTTGTGTTGACACTTGCCCTAACAAGTAAAAAGTTAAATAGGAAACTAAGGGCACACATGTTGTTAAAGTGACATATCAATAAGTATATAATGGAAGAAACTCAGCTGTCAATATAGATGTCTTTAATACACCTTGGAATAAAAAAAAATTACAAGATTACATTAAGACTAGATCCTCATATGATGATAACACATGCTGGCAAATAATGAGCCAAGTAAAAAGCATCAGCTCCAACTGCACATTGATGTTGCAAAAATTCCCCCTTTTTTGGAAATTAATTCACCACTTGCTCAAAATCAGGAACTACAAGATTTCCTAGAACTCATCCACTGAATCCCTAATGTTCTCCCCAACTAAGACTTCCTTATCCTATGACTGAGCTAATAAAAGTGATTTAGAGTCAGCATAGTATGAAAATAATATTTCTTCCCGTCCAATAGCAAAAGTAATTTGGAAGGAAATCCCCTTGTATTTTTCATTTTTTTGTGATTATATCCTGGTTCCAGAGAGAACTGGAATCAGAAGTGCCAACATATCAAAAGAAAGATTGATCTTGTGGTAAACCAGAAACAGCAGTACAATTCAACAGTCTAGGGTAGCAAGAGATAAATGCCATATCCTACAGAAACTGTAATGGGAATTTTAGGTAGGTAAAGTGTAATTACCTTACTGAAATTTCGATCAGCACACCACATTTTGTACCTTATAAAAAGGGCATAAATATTTAATGCAAGTATTCAGAACCCCATTTTACATTTCACTGGAAAGACTCTGCTCTTCCAGATTGTGGGGCACCCCAAACACCTTGTTGGAGTATTGGTTCAGTACTAAGGGTGTCTACACAGCAGCTGGGAGGGTATTTCCCAGTGTGCTAGCTCTACTTGAACAAGTGTGCTATAAATAGCGGTGTGACCATGGCAGCACAAACAGCAGCTTGGGCTAGCTGCCCAAGTACAACCCCCGGCTCTCTGGTACATGCTCTGGTGGCTAGCTCAAGCTATTGCCTATGTCGTTATTTTTAGCACATTAACTTGAGCCGAGCTAGTGTGTCTTCTACCCATCCTGGGAGACACCCTTCCAGCTACCGTGTAGACATACCCTAAGAGGAACGAGTACCAAGCTCAGAATTAACAATGATACTTCCTACAGTACCAAGTGTTCTTCAGAGAGCTCCAATTCGAGTACTAACTTCGATCCTGCTTAGCACCTAGAAGACGGATTCACACAACCCAATGTTCAAGGAACAAGGGGCAATAATACTGTAAGCACTGGGTATTAATTCTGAGATTTTGTTGAAGACAGGTGAAAGTTCCTGAGGATGAAAAGGGAGACTACACCTTCAAAATTGGTGGAAGAATTAATAAAGTAATCAACACTAAGATCCTTGAGAAATATAAATTAATAAAGAGTAGAGTTAATCAAGAACAGATCACACTTGTCTTAAAGTATATGCTATGATAAAAAAAATTAGTGGTTAAAGGAAACCGTGCACACAGTAGCTCTAGAGTTTACTATGACATTTGAAAGGGTTCTCCATTCATACTCATAGGGGAACTAAAGACATGTGGATTAAGTTAAGGGATATAAATAAAACAACATTGAGTGTCAAGGTAGAAGAAAGTGTTGGGTGAGGTCTTAAGTGAGGTTGATATAAATTGGTATTGTCATTAAACACAAGGATACAGTTGATCAGATTTATGAAGAATCTTAACCTGAAAGAATCACAGATCTTTGCAGATTAGATTAAGAGACAATAGAGTCTCTAACTCAAAGAAATTGACTGAAATAAATAAAATAGGATTCAACTAAAAATCCAGAAATGATTAGTGTGGCTCTGAAGGGGCTAAGCAACCTGATCGGCTTGATAGGAAAGCACTGATTGAGGATGGGGCCCCACTAGACAGGAGCAGGCAGGACTGGTATAAAGTCAAAAAGTTTGCAGCAGGAAGGGGCTGCAAAGGGAAGAGCAGGACTGTTAAATACCACAACTATTATTTATGAGTTTATACATGGCAAATGGGGTCAGCATTGCCAAATCTATACTGAGGGCCAGAGGCGCTGACTTGTGATTTCCCTGGGGGTATTGGACCCCCACTTCACCCCAGGTCCCACCCACACTTCACCCCTTTCCCCGAGTCCCCATCCTGTCCCGCCTCCTCCACCTCCCCCCAGCGCCTCCTGCACACCACTCCACAGCTGATCGTGGCAGGCGGAAGGCGCTGGGAGTGAGCGGGAGGAGCTGATCAGCAGGGCTGCCGGTGGGTGCTGAGCACCCACCTTTTTTCCTATGGGTGCTCCAGCCCCAGAGCACCCACAGAGTCGGCACCAATGCTGACGGCTTTAGAGATGACAGCACAGGTAGAATGGGAGTGGCTTTTTGTATCCCTGAATTTGGAATTAAGAGATATGACTATACAATTTTGTGGCTATTACAATGTCTGAAATGATGGGCACACTTCTGGAACTGACCTGGTTAAGGGATGTACACCCAACTATGATTGTTATCTTAACTGACTCTTTATCTAGTATAATGGCAATTAGAAAGGAAGCCTCAGAAAGCAGGAATGATTTAGGCTATGTCTGCACTACAGCTTATGTCGACATAACTCATCTCATTCAGCAGGGGAAATGAATAAATCACCCCCTGAACAACATAAGATACACCAACATAAGCACCGGTGTGGACACCGCTATGTTGCTCATGGGGGCTGAAGTAGTTAAGCCAATGGGAGAGCTCTCTCCTATCAGCTTAGAGCGGTTACATTAGGGAGCTTACAGTGGCGTAAACTCTAGTGTAGCCGTGCCCCCTGTCAATGAAATATTGTTCTTAACTACGGAGATAGTACAATTTGGTATACATATAGTAATAGGGTGGATTCTGGCACAGTCAGGATACCAGGCAACGAAATGGAAGATAAAGCAGGGGGAAAAATGCCTTAAAAATGAGGAAGTTGATATACAGATCCCTAAATAAACAGGACTTCAAAAGTTTGGTTACGAGAGAACTTGAGAAGGAATGACAAGAATTATGGACCAAAGAGAAAAAAAGGATGAAGGTTCTATGAAATATGTCCTGAACTTTAGAATAATGGGATACTTAATAGCTATGGCAGAAGAAGTGAAATAACTACCGGTATATTTCGAGTGCTAACATGTCACTGTCACCTGAACTGTAATTTATACTTACGAAACAGACACAAAGACAGGTTGTGCAACACCTGCAAAGCCCAAGCAACAGTTAAGCATCTGCTGTGGCAATGCAGGGAGAATTACACAGATAGAAAGATTCTTTAAGAAGGACAGATACCTCAAGGAGAATCTGCAATCCTTTCAGACTATGGGCTTAGTACCAGGAATGTGAGGTAGCATTATAAAAACATTACTTTGCCTTTTTAAGGATACAGGACTGGGTGAGAGGATGTAGATTTTTGCTTATGCAAAAATTGTGGCAGTCATAGCCTCACATGCTGAGGCTGCTGCACCAGAAAATGGACAGGAAAAGGAAGGAAGAAAACCAAGGGGCTGCCATGTTGAAGCCTGCAGTCGCTCACTGGGCTTAGAGAGGGAAAGGCAGCGGGAGAGGAGAAGCCCTGGGATCCTGGCCCTGAAGGAAGGGACACCAGAGAAGTGGGGGAACGGAACCCTGATAGAGGTAAAGTCAGAAAAGGCCAAGGGAAATGGCAGGAGACATTGGGATGGTACAGACTTTGGCTGCTGATTAAAGGGCCCCTGAGCTGGAACCCGGAGTCATGAGTGGGCTGAGGTTCCCTTACCTGCCACTGGTGAAGTGACATTGCCTTGAAATGGAGAACTGCTGGGAATGACACCTGGTCAGCCAGTCCAGTGAGACTTTGATAGCCCAGAAGGAGAAAACTATAGTGACCTGGACGGAGGGCCAAGCCACAAAGAGGGGGCAATCAAGTCCAGAAAAAGAGAGACGGAGAGAAACATGGCAAGCAACTGAAGGAAGGGGCATCAGGCTGGTCAAGAGCTAATCCCCAGATGCAGCCACAAGGAGGCGCCACAGCAGTGAGTAGAAAACCCCAGGAAAATGCATTTATAAAGAATTAATTCCCCCTTTCCCCATGGTATCTGGGCACATTTCACATGGAGGAATAAGTACACACAACTGCTTCCACAAATTGAGAGCACCTTTTACTTTTCTCCTGCAAAACCACACATTTTAAAATAAAGAACTAGGAAAATTTAGCAATGGGCTAAATGACAAGGTATTCCAGACCTGCAGATAGAGAAATGAGTCATACATTCCAGTCTAAATAGTAGGACTCAATGCTACAGGCAACACCTGCTACTCAGAATAACCTGCCTACCTTGGGCTTATCTTGCTAAACGTACACATAGTGATGAAGTAGAGAAGAGTTAACCTCTGAGGTAACTGGGATCTAGATCATTTAAGACTTTGTAGGTAGTAACCAACACCTTGAACACACCTCATTCAGAAGTGAATTGGCCATTAGTCCAAGTGTCCATTGTTGTTATGTGGGAATCAGAGTAATGGTGAGTCTAGTCAGACACTGGAATTGTGAATCAATTCGAAAGTAGGCCGGCAGGCTTCCTCAGCGGAGGGTGATATTACAGACTCCACTTCTTCCACACAACGTATCCCTCTTTCAATCAGAATTATTTCCATCATACCCCTCAGCCACTTGGTTTCATTTCCCTGACAACGGAGAAGCAAAGAAACCATTCACTCTGAGCCCGGTGAGGAGACATACAGAGAAGTAGCAACATATGAGTGATAGTGAAGCCCAAAGCTTCCAGAATCACTCTCATTGGCTCCCCTTTAACTGAACAAGAAGGGTGAAAAAATGGAATCTTGAAGGCCTGAACAGCAGAGGGGGAAATAGCTTCACAAAGCCATTGTCTAGGATCTCTGAAAGGAACGGATAAAAGCACTTTAGAATCGTCTGTTCCCCAAGTTGTTTCAAGTAACGTTGCATGATTGATGGTTATAAAGGCAGCTCAAAGTTCAACTCTCAGGAAGGACATCTGACCTCTGCCCAATGGGCAGAGATAGTCAAACATCACTGTGACCAATAATGTTCCTATGCTGACTCTAAGTCTAAAGCCCAACAGGTTGGGGTCCAAAGAGTTGACAAGTATCGAATGGAGGTGTATTTAGCCTGCCACCACTTTCTTACTCTATACCTACACTGCAATTAGATACCCATAGCTGGCTCATGCCAGCTTACTTGGGCTTGGGCTAAGGGCTGTTCAATTGTGGTGTAGATGTTCTGGCTCAGGCTGCAGCCCAGGCTCAGGGACCCTCCCACCTCACAGGGTACTAGAGCCTGGTCTCCAGACTGAGTTCTAATGTCTACACCATAATTAAACAGCCCCTTTGCTCGAGCCCCATGAGCATGAGTCAGCTGGCGTGGGCCTGCTGCAGGTTTTTAATTGCAGTGTAGACATACCCTCATGGACATTTCTCAAAAAAGGTTAGGTTAGAGGCAGGGCAATAATTCACATTAGAATACTAATGACTGACTTTCGAACATTCATGTCAAGAGAT
The DNA here is from genome assembly GCF_013100865.1 of Trachemys scripta elegans. Classification (NCBI taxonomy): domain Eukaryota; kingdom Metazoa; phylum Chordata; order Testudines; family Emydidae; genus Trachemys; species Trachemys scripta. Next base: position 258,216,964 of record NC_048299.1, read on the forward strand.
GATTTTTTGTGCAAGAGCTGAACATAACACGTTTGAGGGTTGATAAAAGGTTTACTTTACCTAGGGAGGTGTTAAATGAAAGGCTCAGGCATGTCCCACTGGCTTACTTGTGGACTGGACCCATTTTTCCCTCCCATCTCATGAGATTGAATAGATCTCTCAACTGCACCTAGGGCATTATTCCCCCACTCATGATCTGCTTACTGATCATCCACTAGTAGAGATAGTTGGAAAATGGAAGGAAGGGGGTTCTGCGGGAAATTCAAGTAAATAAATAAAAAAATAATTTTGCTGAAAAATTAAAAGTTGCAAATCTTTTTTCTATTTGAAAATGCCACCGCAGTGCTGCATGGAGTTGTAGTTTGGTTGTCCCATGCTCCCATTCTTCTCTTTAGGCTGGGCTTCCTGATCAGACAACATCTCCCATGAGACACCATAGTCTCCTCCCCTCTTGGTGAGGGGAAGTGGTACATCATAGGAGTCCCTGGCCACAGTGCATCATAGCAGATGTAGTCCAGGTGGGGAGCCCACTCTATGAAAGTAACTGGGGGCACAAGGCACAAACTTTTTGTGAAAAATTCCATTTAGCCAAGAACAGTTTCAGTTTCAACAGAAATTTTTCAACCAGACTTCTAGGCAAGTCACAAGGTTTTGGCTCTCCTCCCTGTTTCCAGCATCTAAATTACACTATAGTAAGCTAAAATTACATTACATACTTTCCTAATATTCCTCTTCCCTGTAAAAAAAAAAAAAAAAAAAAAAAAAAAAAGGCTATAGTTGCCACAGATTATGCAAACAGGCAGGTTGATGACCCAAGAGACAATCACTCTCGGAAGTGTTCCACATTATGAAAAACTTTGAGCAGCCTCCAACTGGGAAACAAAACAGAGGAAACTCTGTTCTCTCATGTTCCAACACCAGCAGCATAGTCCCAGAGGGAACGCTGCAGATAAGACTGATCTTATCCAGGCAGTAAACTGAAAGGTCCTTTCAGAAAGAAACAGTGACTTTGCCACCAGATGGAAGCAGTCTGCATCAAATCAACAGCCCACCATACAGTTTCTCTGGTCAAGACTTCATGGATACAGTGGAGCAAATGCACAAACAAAGGACAGGGGAAGTTATGGTTTGACTTTTCACCACAGAGAAGGAGATGTGTGTGTGGGGGGGGAGGAGGGTATTATACAGATAGTGCTAAACTGAAGATACTTCTATGTAATCTCCACCAAACCAGGGGTGTTGACAGGAAGGGAAATACTGTATTTGGGTGTATTAAGAGGCCTATCATGTGCAAAATGAGCCAGATAATTATTCAACTGAACTTGGCACTGTTGATTTTTTTTTAATCTGGAACACTGTCAGGTCTGAGTACAATGGGGGTTGGTTGGTTTGTTATTAAAACCACGCTCTGCTTCTCTTTCTCCTGTGCATACACAGAAGATTTTGTATTCCAAGACACACAAGAGAGCTGCAACAGAGGAATGCTACAACAGCCACAGGTTTGGAAAAATGAGAAATCCACGAGAAAAGATCAAAGGGACATGTCTAGCATAGAAATAGTTGTTTCTCTTTGTAGAAAATACAGCTTAAAAAAAGATTTAGTGTCAGCATAAGATTCCACACACTCCTCCGCTAATGCACCTCAACTCTAACCTGGAATCTAGGTTTAGACAGCCAAAGGAGTAGTGGAGGTTTTGATGGGCACATCCCACTTGAAACTAGACTCAGACCACGAAAATGTCATAGTCATGTGCTAGTAACAATGCTGTCATAACCAATCTGGGCCAGATTTGAACTGGCAACCTTACAGGGGAGATTTCATAGCCGCTCTCCCTCAGTTTTGTAATCATAAAAATGTAAAAATGATAGAAACCCAAGCTGGCCCTCTCTCCTGACCTGTAGTTTCATGGGGTTTACCCTCTCTCTCTGGGGGCACAAGTAGCCCTTGCAGCCCTCCTTTCCCGGCCAGGTCAATTAGAAGAGGAAGTCTCAAGCTTTGGAGAGGAAAGACAGATGGTAGCAATAGGCAGGGCCGGCTCTGGCTTTTTGACCACCCCAAGCAAAAAAAACACCACACACAACCGGGGCGGCCAGAACAGCAAAGCAAAAAAAAAAAAAACAACAACCTGCGGCGCAACCGGAGTGCAGGTGCAGGGGGACTGGCTGGGGGGGGGGGGGGGGGGGGGAGGGGGGGGGCGGGAAAGAGAGAGAGAGAAGGGGGCAGCCAGGGCTACAGCAGGGGCGCTGCCACGTGGCTCCTCCCGCTGCACCACCTCCTGCCGCGAGAGCTCCGCTCCGGTCGGCGGGGAGGGAAGGAAGAGAACTGCCCTGCAGGGCGCTTTGGTTCTCCGTGCCGCCGCCCCCTACAGGGCGGCTGGAGCAGAACAAAGAAAAAAAAAGCGTCTGTGCCGCCCTAGGATTGGGCGGAATGCCGCCTCCAACAATCTGCTGCCTCAAGCACCAGCTTGCTCAGCTGGTGCCTTGAGCCGGACCTGGCAATAAGAGATGCAATTGTGGGGCCTTGAGATCCCTGAAGTCCTATGCTGTATGGGCCTACACTGCACAACTTGACCTTGTTTTCACACGATTGACCCCACAAATTGAACTTGATTTGCTGATTGTTTGTCCCTACTTCTTCCTTCCCAGTCTCTCTGCTGTTGGTCTCTTTCTCTCTACCCTCCATGTTCCTATCAATCCTTTCCTTCCTCCTCACTGCTTTTCTCAACATGTTTCTCATGCTTTTCCTTATATTAATTCATCTCCTCCCTACCATTCCCCTCAATCCCTCCCTATACCCCCTTCAACATACCTAATTGCATTTACTTTGGATTCATATTAAAAACATTCAAGACACTCAAATGTTCAACTCATTCTCCTGTATCTGTGACAGCTGTACTGTTCTTTTTTCTTTTCTACTTTCCCCCCCCCCTTCTCTTAGGTCATGTCTGCATGCAGAAGAAGTCTCTGGGGCCACTGATACTTCCAGCTCCTGCTACCTTCACGGTCTCTAGGGCAGGAACCATTTCTATTTTTAATGCCTAGAAAGAACTTCACACATTTTGGGTGCTTGATAAACAATTTTGTTATAAAGAAGACAGAATCCAATCATTAGTCTCAAGGTCAAAACAAGAAGCAATGGATTTAATTTGCAGCAAAAACATATAAGGTTAAATGAGGGAGAAAATGTGTAAGACCAGTTTGGCTACATAACAAGCTAGCTAGGGAGTTTGTAGAATTGATGTTACTAGAGGCACTCAGACTGCATATGGCACTCATCTATTAGGAAAGATACAGGGATAATGGAAGTCAATCCTTGCCAGAGTGAAGGTGATAGAAGTAGGGGGAAAGTTTACAGATGACCCAGTAGTGGTCAAATAATATGGAGAAGCTCAGACAGCAGGATAGAGTGTGGTTTGAATATGCAAGTAGATCGGTCCCTTCCAACCCAAACAAATATATGAACAAGGCTGTCAAGCGATTAAAAAATTAATCACGATTAATCGCACAGTTAAATAATAGAATACCATTTATTTAAATATTTTGGATGTTTTCTATATTTTCAAATATATTTATTTTAATTACAACACAGAATACAAAGTGTACAGTGATCACTATTTTTGATTACAAATATTTGCACTGTAAAAATATAAAAGAAATAGTATTTTTCAATTCACCTAATAAAAGTACTGTAGTGCAATCTCTATCATGAAAGTTTAATTCTACATTTGTAAGTTATGTACAAAATGAACTGCATTCAAAAATAAAACAATATAAAATTTTGGAGCCTGCAAATCCACCCAGTTCTACTTCTTGTTCAGTCAATCACTCAGACAAACAAGTTTGTTTACATTTGCAGGAGATAATGCTGCCTACTTCTTGTTTACAATGTCACCTGAATGTGAGAATAGGCATGGCACGGTTGTAGCCGGTGTTGCAAGGTATTTCCATGTCAGGTGCGCTAAAAATTCACATGTCCCTTCATGCTTCAACCACCATTCTAGGGGATATGCGTCCATGCTGATGATGGGTTCTGCTTGATAACGATCAATCCAAAGCAGTGCAGACCGATGCATGTTCATTTTCATAGTCTGAGTCAGATGCCACAAGAGAAGGTTGATTTTCTTTTTACGTGGTTCAGGTTCTGTAGTTTCCGCATTGGAGTGTTGCTCTTTTAAGACTTCTGAAAGCATGCTCCACACCTCGTTCCTCTCAGGTTTTGGAAGGCACTTCAGATTCTTAAACCTTGGGTTGAGTGCTGTAGCGATCTTTAGAAATCTCACATTGGTACCTTCTTTGCATTTTGTCAAATCTTCAGTGAAGTGTTCTTAAAATGAACATGTGCTGGGTCATCATCAGAGATTGCTATAACTTGAAATATATGGCAGAATGCGGGTAAAATGGAGCAGTGGACATACAGTTCTCCCCCCCCCCCAAGCTCAGTCACAAATTTAATTAACACATTTAACACGCGTCATCAACATGGAAGCATGTCCTCTGGAACGATAGTCGAAACATGAAGGGGCATATGAATCTTAAGCGCATCTGGCACGTAAATATCTTGCAACAACAGTGCTATGTGAATGCCTGTTCTCACTTTCAGGGGACATTGTAATAAAGAAGTGGGCAGCATTATCTCCCATTAATGTAAACAAATTTGTTTCCCTTAGCGATTGGCTGACCAAGTAGGACTGAGTGGACTTGTAGGCACTAAAGTTTAACATTGTTTTGTTTTTGAGTGCAGTTATGTAACAAAAAAAATCTATATTTGTACGTTGCCTTTTCATGATAAAGGGATTGCACTACAGTACCTGTATGAAGTGAATTCAAAAAGACTATTTCTTTTATTTTTACAGTGCAAATATTTGTAATCAAAAATATAAAGTGAGCTCTGTAATTGAAATAGATATATATTTGAAAATGTAGAAAAACATCCAAAATATTTAAATTGGTATTCTATTGTTTAACAGTGCGATTAAAACTGCGATTAATCACGATTAATTTTTTAATCATGATTAATTTTTTGAGGTAATCGCGTGAGTTAACTGCTATTAATCAACAGCATGAATATGAACGAGAATCTCTTTGATCCTATCTGGGTCTTAATGATACCTAGCTCCTACAAACATCTTTCATCTATGGGACACTTTCTCAGCATGTCCAGAACTGTAAGTCACGTTCTCACTCCTCTGCCTCAGTGAGAGAGAAACTTGCTGCTGCTAAACTGTGTCTCTGCTCCCTGACACTGCAGTCTGTTAGTCAGCCCAATCAACCCTTGGAGAGACTGCCAATCCCTTCCTAGCCTTCCTCTTGGTGCCCCCAGTTCTCAGAACCCCTGGAAGAGCATTTCTCTGCATCATCCAGTCCCTGTCACTGGATGCCCACAGAAATACCAACTCTGCTGACTCCAAAGAGACAGAATACACATCAAACGGTTGGCTTCACTGAGAATGCACTCTCACTGTATAGTATAACATCACTGAGATGAAATTATAATACAACAAGAATAAGTTTATTAATAAAGAACAGAGACTTAAGTGATATTGAGCAGAGATAATAGAAACAGAAAATGGTTAAAAAGAAAAGAAAAGAAAAGAAAAGAAAAGAATAACACGCTTCTAAGAGTCTACATGTAACCTTAGCAGGCGCCAAGCCTTCTGTAACTGTTCTTGTTTGAGATGTGTTGCTCATGTCCACTCCATGTTAGGTGTGTGCGCACCATATGCAAATTGCCGGAGATTTGTCCCTCATTGGTACCCTAGTGGGCTCATGTATAAGGGGCATTGCCAGCCACGCACCCTCTCAGTTCCTTCTTGCCAGATAACTCCGACAGAGGGGCAGGAGGGTGGGTCGTGGAATAGACATGAACTCCACATCTCCAAGAACAGCAGCTATGGAAGGTCAGTAACAGTTTTTTCTTCTTCGTGTGCTTGCTCATGTCCATTCCATGTTAGATAACTCACAAGCAATACCTTAGGAGGTGGGCTCAGAGTTCATGGACATGAAAAGATAATGGAGCAAATAATTAAGCAATCAATTTGTGAACCCCTAGAAGACAAGTAACAGTCAGCATGGATTTGTAAAGGACAAATGGTGTCAAACCAGCCAAATAGCTTTCTTTGATAGGGTAACAAGCCTTGTGGGTGGAGAAAAGCGGTAGATGTGGTATATCTTGACTTTCGTAAGGCTTTTGATACTGTCTCACATAACCTTCTCATAAACAAACTAGGGGAATACAACCTAGATGAGCTACTATAAGGTAGGTGCATAGCTGGTTGGAAAACTGTTCTCAGAAAGTAGTTATCAGTGGTTCACAGGCAAATGAAGGGCATATTAAGTGGGGTCCTGCAAGGCTCAGTTCTGGGTCCAGTTCTGTTCTGTTGTCTAAATCAACGATTTAAATACAGGCATAGAGAGTACACTTATAAAGTGTGCAGATGATACCAAACTGGGAGGGGTTGCAAGTGCTTTGGAGGATAGGATTAAAATTCAAAGTGATCTTGACAAACTGGAGAAATGGTCTGAAGTAAACAGAATAAAATTCAATAAGGACAAATGCAAAGTACTCCACTGAGGAAGGAAAAATCAGTTGCACATATACAGCATGGGAAATGACCACCTAGGAAGGAGTACTGCGGAAAGGGATCAAGGGGTCATAATGGATCACAAGCTAAATATGAGTCAACAGTAACACTCGCAAAAAAAGCAAACATCATTCTGGGATGTATTAGTAGGAGTGTTGTAAGCAAGACACGAGAAGTAATTCTTCCATTCTACTCAAGGCTGATTAGGCCTCAACTGGAGTATTTTGTCCAGTTCTGGGCGCCACATTTCAGGAAAGATTTGGACAAATTGGAGAAAGTCCAGAGAAGAGTAACAAAAAGGTCTAGAAAACATGACCTATGAGGGAAGATTGAAAAAATTGGGTTTGTTTAGTCTGGAGTAGAGAAGACTGGGAGGGGACATGATAGCAGTTTTCAAGTACATAAAAAGTTGTTACAAAGAGGAGGGAGAAAAACTGGTCGTCTTAACCTCTGAGGATAGGACAAGAAGCAATGGGCTTAAATTGCAGCAAGAGCAATTTCGGTTGGACATTAGGAAAAACTTCCTAACTGTCAGGGTAGTTAAGCACTGGAACAAGTTGCCTAAGGAGGCTGTAGAATCTCCATCATTGGGGATTTTTAAGAGCAGGTTAGACAAACACCTGTCAGGGATGGTCTAGATAATACTTAGTCCTGCCACGAGCACAGAGGACTGAACTAGATGACCTGTTGACGTCCCTTCCAGTCCTACAATTATATGATTCTATGCTGATAGCTTGCAGGGAAGAATGAACTGGAGAGAGACCTCATTGAGATGCCCATATCGAGAAGCATTTCCATTTGGCCAGCTAGGTAGCCCTAGTGGACGGTTTCCTACTACCTAGCAGGACCTGTCAAACTTGCTCTGAACAGGCCTGCTCCTCTGGGTTCAGCCATGTAACATCCATGCCATCAGGTGAAGGGAGGCGAGGTATGGGTGGAGCAACTGGCCGTGATCTTGTGAGATCAGGTACGGACGGAGCAGAAGAGGGGATGCTATTGATAGATCCAGTAGTGTGCCGAACCAGTGTCGGTGTGGCAACACCAGGGCTATAAGAATAACTCTTGCCTTGTCCCCCTTGATTTTCAGGAGGGCCTTATGAACCAGGGGAAAAATGTAGAGCAGGGGCCCTGACCATGGGAGCCGGAAGGCATGAGAGAGGGAGCCCAGACTGTGCCTGTGCAGCAAGCAAAACTGATGGCACTTCCTGTTCTGCTTGGTCACCAACTGGTCTACCTGGAGAAATGAACCTGACTGTTTCCAGGTGAAAGGACCACTTGTGGTGAGAGGAAAATGACCTGCTGAGGTGATCCATCAGTGCATTCCAGACTCCTGGAAGATGTGATGCCTCCAGGTGGATGGAGTGCTTCACCCAGAAGTCCCATAGATGGGATGGTTCCTGAAACAGAGCAGAGGACTGAGCAACTCAGTTTGTTGATATGGAACATGGCCATGGTATTGTCTGTGAGAAGTTGAATCACCTTGCCTGAGATCTGGGGAAGGAACACTTGGCAACCAAGCCTACAGCCCTGAGTTCCCGAACATTTATGTGCAGGGAGAGTTTTTCCTGGAACCATAGGCCCCGAGTCCTGAGGCAATCGAGGTGAGCTCTCCAAACTAGGTCTGATGCATCCAAGACTAGGAACACTGATGGCTGAGGGGTGACAAGAGGTAACCCCATCATTACCGACATTGGGTCCTTCCAGCAGTCTAGAGAGGCGAGGACCAAGGAAGGAACAGCGAGCACCAAGTCCAAGTGGTGTCTGTTCGGGGAGTAAACTGATGCTAGCTACAGCTGTAGGGGCCTGAGACACAACCTTGCATGCTAAACCATGTGCCTCAGAAGTTTGAGGCAAACTTGGGAAGTCATAATTGGGTGTACCTTTATCTTGGATAGCAGGTTTGACAGTCTGAATTCTGTAAGGAAGACTCTGGTCTGGTCAAGTCGAGCACTGCCCCAATAAATTCTAATCTCTGAACTGAAAAAAAAAAAAAAAGAGTCGACTCTTCTCGTTTATTAACAAGCCCAGTGCCTGGGAGGTGGACTGGACCATGCTGATGCTGTTCTGCATGTGAGTTTGACTGACCTTTGATCAGCCAGCCAGTCATTGAGGTACAGGTATACCTGGACTCCTCGCCATCTGAGCAAGGCCACTATTACCACCATTTGCTACCATACACTTCGTGAAAAACGTAGGGACTGCGGACAGGCTGAAGGGACAAGCAGTGAACTGGTAGTGGCATTGATTCACAATGAATCTGAGAAATCTTCTGTGGCCATGGAAAACAGAAATGTGAAAGTATGTGTCCTTTAAGTTGAGGGCGGCACACCAGTCCCCTTGGAGCGGCGAACAGCAGAGGCTAACAGCGGGAGTTTGCCTGGGAGCTGTCCAAGAGGAGGTACGCTAAGTGCTGCATTAGGGGGGCTGTGTTGGTGAGTATCTGAGTGCCTGCTGCTGGGACAGTTGGTCAGTTTGACCGTGTGCTTGATTGCTTGCTTGTTTGTTTGAAAAGTGTGAATTGGGAGTGCTTTGTTCCAGGTGGGCCTTGAGTGGGCCTGACTGGTATATAAGGGCAGTCAGCAGCGAACCAGCTGAGGGGCGAACAGCAGAGGCTAACAGCGGGAGTTTGCCTGGGAGTTCGTCTGGGGAGAGCGCACCGAGGCTTTCATCTGCAGGTTTCTCTGAGTAGTTCCTGCAACAGTTGAGGAAGCTCTTAAGAGGACGGTGATATGGAAGGTGAGCGATCAGCTGTTGTAACCTGCACAGGTTGTGCCATGTTTGTCTTTCTTCCACAGGACAGAAGCGACTTTGTCTGTACAAAGTGCAAGCTGGTCTCCATATTGGAAGAGAAGGTTCGAGGGCTGGAGAAACGAGTATCGACTCTGTGTTGCATAAGGGAAAATGAAGATTTCCTGGACAGACGTCAGGAGATGCTTCTACGGCCGCAATGTTCTGAAGATTCAGAGCAGGCACAACAGGGACAGAAGGATTGTGAGGAGGTTTGGCAGCATGTGACCTCCAGAAGGAGAAAGAGGAGCGTCCATGCACCAGCAATGGAAATACAGGTGAGCAATCGTTTCCATGTTCTCTCTACAGGTACTAATGCGGAGAGTGGACTAGATGACCCATCTGAGGGAAGGGAGCAGAAGGAGACTCCACCGATTGGAAGGCAAAAGATGCACTGTCCTAGGGATGGGGGTTCCACGACCACCACTCCCAAGAGGAGGAGGAGGGTGGTGGTGGTCGGGGACTCCCTCCTCAGGGGGACTGAGTCATCTATCTGCCGCCCCGACCGGGAAAACCGAGAGGTCTGCTGCTTGCCAGGAGCTAGGATACACAACGTGACGGAGAGACTGCCGAGACTCATCAAGCCCTCGGATCGCTACCCCTTCCTGCTTCTCCACGTGGGCACCAATGATACTGCCAAGAATGACCTTGAGCGGATCACTGCAGACTACGTGGCTCTGGGAAGAAGAATAAAGGAGTTTGAGGCGCAAGTGGTGTTCTCGTCCGTCCTCCCTGTGCAAGGAAAAGGCCGGGGTAGAGACCGTCGAATCGTGGAAGTCAACGAATGGCTACGCAGGTGGTGTCGGAGAGAAGGCTTTGGATTCTTCGACCATGGGATGGTGTTCCAAGAAGAAGGAGTGCTAGGCAGAGACGGGCTCCACCTAACGAAGAGAGGGAAGAGCATCTTCGCCAGCAGGCTGGCTAACCTAGTGAGGAGGGCTTTAAACTAGGTTCACCGGGGGAAGGAGACCAAAGCCCTGAGGTAAGTGGGGAAATGGGATCCTCGGAGGAAGCACAAGCAGGAGAGCGCAAGAGGGGAGGACTCCTGTCTCATGCTGAGAAAGAGGGACGATCGATGAGTTATCTTAAGTGCCTATACGCAAATGCAAGAAGCCTGGGAAACAAGCAGGGAGAACTGGAAGTCCTGGCACAGTCAGGGAACTATGATGTGATTGGAATAACAGAGACGTGGTGGGATAACTCACATGACTGGAGTACTGTCATGGATGGATATAAACTGTTCAGGAAGGACAGGCAGGGCAGAAAAGGTGGGGGAGTTGCGTTGTATGTAAGAGAGGAGTATGACTGCTCAGAGCTCCGGTATGAAACTGCAGAAAAACCTGAGAGTCTCTGGATAAAGTTGAGAAGTGTGAGCAACAAGGGTGATGTCGTGGTTGGAGTCTGCTATAGACCACCAGACCAGGGGGATGAGGTGGACGAGGCTTTCTTCTGGCAACTAGCAGAAGTTGCTAGATCGCAGGCCCTGGTTCTCATGGGAGACTTTAATCACCCTGATATCTGCTGGGAGAGCAATACAGCGGTGCACAGGCAATCCAGGAAATTTTTGGATAGTGTAGGGGACAATTTCCTGGTGCAAGTGCTGGAGGAACCAACTAGGGGCAAAGCTTTTCTTGACCTGCTACTCACAAACAGAGAAGAACTAGTAGGGGAAGCAAAAGTGGATGGGAACCTGGGAGGCAGTGACCATGAGATGGTCGAGTTCAGGATCCTGACACAAGGAAGAAAGGAGAGCAGCAGAATACGGACCCTGGACTTCAGAAAAGCAGACTTTGACTCCCTCAGGGAACAGATGGGCAGGATCCCCTGGGAGAATAACATGAAGGGCAAAGGGGTCCAGGAGAGCTGGCTGTATTTTAAAGAATCCTTATTGAGGTTGCAGGAACAAACCATCCCGATGTGTAGAAAGAATAGTAAATATGGCAGGCGACCAGCTTGGCTAAACAGTGAAATCCTTGCTGATCTTAAACGCAAAAAAGAAGCTTACAAGAAGTGGAAGATTGGACAAATGACCAGGGAGGATTATAAAAATATTGCTCAGGCGTGCAGGAGTGAAATCAGGAAGGCCAAATCACACTTGGAGTTGCAGTTAGCAAGAGATGTTAAGAGTAACAAGAAGGGTTTCTTCAGGTATGTTAGCAACAAGAAGAAAATCAAGGAAAGTGTGGGCCCCTTACTGAATGAGGGAGGCAACCTAGTGACCGAGGATGTGGAAAAAGCTAATGTACTCAATGATTTTTTTGCCTCTGTCTTCACGAACAAGGTCAGCTCCCAGACTGCTGCACTGGGCAGTACAGCATGGGGAGAAGGTGACCAACCCTCTGTGGAGAAAGAAGTGGTTCGGGACTATTTAGAAAAACTGGACGTGCACAAGTCCATGGGACCGGATGCGCTGCATCCGAGGGTGCTAAAGGAGTTGGCGGGTGAGATTGCAGAGCCATTAGCCATTATTTTTGAAAACTCATGGCGATCGGGGGAGGTCCCAGATGACTGGAAAAAGGCTAATGTAGTGCCCATCTTTAAAAAAGGGAAGAAGGAAGATCCGGGGAACTACAGGCCAGTCAGCCTCACCTCAGTCCCTGGAAAAATCATGGAGCAGGTCCTCAAGGAATCAATTATGAAACATTTAGAGGAGAGGAAAGTGATCAGGAACAGTCAGCATGGATTCACGAAGGGGAAGTCGTGCCTGACTAACCTAATTGCCTTCTATGATGAGATAACTGGCTCTGTGGATGAGGGGAAAGCAGTGGATGTGTTATTCCTTGACTTTAGCAAAGCTTTTGATACGGTCTCCCACAGTATTCTTGCCGCCAAGTTAAAGACGTATGGGCTGGATGAATGGACTGTAAGGTGGATAGAAAGCTGGCTAGATCGTCGGGCTCAACGGGTAGTGATCAATGGCTCCATGTCTAGTTGGCAGCCGGTTTCAAGCGGAGTGCCCCAAGGGTCGGTCCTGGGGCCGGTTTTGTTTAATATCTTTATTAATGATCTGGAGGATGGTGTGGACTGCACTCTCAGCAAGTTTGCAGATGACGCTAAACTAGGAGGCGTGGTAGATACACTAGAGGGTAGGGATCGGATACAGAGGGACCTAGACAAATTAGAAGATTGGGCCAAAAAAAACCTGATGAGGTTCAACAAGGACAAGTGCAGAGTCCTGCACTTAGGACGGAAGAATCCCATGCACTGCTACAGACTAGGGACCGAATGGCTAGGTAGCAGTTCTGCAGAAAAGGACCTAGGGGTAACAGTGGACGAGAAGCTGGATATGAGTCAACAGTGTGCTCGTTGCCAAGAAGGCTAACGGCATTTTAGGCTGTATAAGTAGGGGCATTGCCAGCAGATCGAGGGACGTGATCGTTCCCCTTTATTCGACATTGGTGAGGCCTCATCTGGAATACTGTGTCCAGTTTTGGGCCCCACACTACAAGAAGGATGTGGAAAAATTGGAAAGAGTCCAGCGGAGGGCAACAAAAATGATTAGGGGTCTGGAGCACATGACTTATGAGGAGAGGCTGAGGGAACTGGGATTGTTTAGTCTCCAGAAGAGAAGAATGAGGGGGGATTTGATAGCAGCCTTCAACTACCTGAAGGGGGGTTCCAAAGAGGATGGAGCTCGGCTGTTCTCAGTGGTGGCAGACGACAGAACAAGGAGCAATGGTCTCAAGTTGCAGTGGGGGAGGTCCAGGTTGGATATCAGGAAAAACTATTTCACTAGGAGGGTGGTGAAACACTGGAATGCGTTACCTAGGGAGGTGGTGAAGTCTCCTTCCTTGGAGGTTTTTAAGGCCCGGCTTGACAAAGCCCTGGCTGGGATGATTTAGCTGGGAATTGGTCCTGCTTTGAGTAGGGGGTTGGACTAGATGACCTCTTGAGGTCCCTTCCAACTCTGATATTCTATGATTCTATGATACAGGGAGGGAAAGATGGAGGCCAGGGAGACCAGGTGGAACCTCAATTTCTTGAGATATCTTGAGTTGACATGGGTCAAGAGGCCCCCCTTGGCCTTCAAGATTGGGAAATATTGGGAGTAGATTCCCCTCCTCTCAAGTCTTGAGGAACCTCTTCCACAGTCCCCACGGGAGAGAAGTTGCTCGTGAGAAGGGTCCCTGAAGAGGGACAGGGATGGCAGGTGGGAGGGTGGGGTGGGTAAAAACTGAAGGGTATAGCCCATTGTCACTGTACTTAGTACCCAGCGGTCCAATGTTATGTGGAATGGTCCAAAAATAAAAGGGAGGCAGGATCTGAAGCAGGAACTGGTATAGCATCCTCAGGTGCATCTACAGAGGTCTGCTTGGGCCCACCGGAGTACCTATGAAGTCCCAGCTGGGAAGTTGAGGTGGACTGGAGCGGGACACCATTTGTAACGTCTTCCATTTGTAGAGCTCCTGTACCAGAAGCAGCATCGAGAAATGAGGTAGCTGTTGGGGCCTGAAGTGCTTCCTAGAAGCAGATGAAGCCTAGAGGCCCAATGTCCTGAGGGTGGGCTCTAGAATTCGTCAGGCCGTGAAACTTTGTTTCTGTCTACTCTGAAAATAGTGAGACGCTTTCGAAATGGAGGTCCTATCCTGGATGGATTGTTGGACCTTGTGAGGAAGTCCTGAGGACTGGAGCCAAGAACACCACCTCATGGTGACAGCAGAAGTCATTGTCCTCACTGCTGCATCGGCTGCATCCAGACCTGCCTGGAGAGATGTCCTGGCTATGTTCTTACCCTCCTCCAAGACGGCAATAAATTCTTGCCTCGAATCTTGAGGCAGAGAGTCTTTGAATTTGTCCAAGGAGTTCCACTGATTGTAAACATATCTCACCAGCAAAGTTTGCTGGTTAGAGAAATGCAGTTAAAAGCTACCCTTTGAATCCAGTTTTTTTGAGTCACCTGGTAGAGCTCACCTGGCCCTGACTGTTCCTCTTGTTGGCTGCCGATACAATGAGGGGCTTCTTCCTCATCCTCAGTGACATCCCTGGGAGACATATCTTGAACGTTGATACTGGGGTTGGTACCGGAGTTGGGGTCTGGTGCTGAGAGGGAAGAGGCAGTAGGCTGCCTCTCCAAAACCACCGAGTAAAATCAATGGGAGGAAGGACCCGGCACCAGGGGAAACCCCCCAGGTTCCAGTATAGCTACTAACCTGTTGGCCAGGTGCCGGCGGGGCAACCCGCACAAGGAGTCCCTTCAGACTCAAAAAGTCCTCCCTCGGCGAAGTGATACCCTTCTCTGCCTCCGTATGGTGCCGAGGGTTCAGGGACCGGCGGCAGACTGGAGATGGTCAGGACAATGGGATCAGGGCTAGCTTGCCCCTAGAAGGTACCACTGGGCCCAGTGCCAGTAAGGAGCTCCTTCCTGTTCCTGGTCATCGTGTAGGCCAAAAACCTAATGGTTAAATTGTGGTGTGTGAAATCAGAAGGTCCCAGACAACTCTAACATTAGAGCACTGCACGGATACAAATTTATATTTGCGGAACTGCAGAGCTCTCCTGGGAACTGCAGCAGCAAAAGGAGCAGAACATGGGGTCACCACTCCCAGAAGTCAGCGCCCCGCGACGGCAACTCCTCCAATGTGGCCCATACTGCCTGCAGCCCTGCCCCCACACCTTGCATGAGGCTGTCTGCGTCTCCTGTCTGGGAGCATGCACAACACATGAACACAAGAGCAAGACCAGGGACAGCTACCAGTGAACCTGGTGCCCGGGGGGAGGCGGTACAGCCATGCCGGAGGAGCTGCTGGCATGGGGCGCTGGCCCCACGTTCCACTCCTTTTGCCGGTACGGTTCCCGGGACAGCCCTGTAGTTCCACGGATACCAATTTATATCCGTGGATATCCACATCCATAGATATACATTTGTATCCACACAAGGCTCTACCGAACATTTACACCACAATTAAACAGCTCCTTAGCCCAAGCCCAGGTCAGCCGCAAGTGTCTAACTTCAGTGTAGACATATCTTAAATGTCTTGCCCAAGCTCAGAAGTGAAGTCTAAAGCAGAGCTGGGCATTCTCGGACTTCCAGTTTAGTACCTTAACCAGAAGGCCATCCTTCCAAAAATGTGTTACTTAATCTTGGGATCACACGGATATGATAAACCCCTCACATTTGGCATTCAAGTGGATAAGTTAAATCTGCTCATATTTAAGAACCAGATTTGTATGTGTATTTTATAATAGCAGAAGGTAGCATAGAAGATTTAATGCCAGCTTCTATTTGATATTATAGAATTAGACAGCGTTTAAGAGGTGATTTGCAGCATGTGCATTTTTGCACATATGAATATGTTCTAGTCTCTAGAAAATTATTATATTGACTCCTGTTCATTTCTTCTTTAAAACCTTAATTAAAAAAAAAAAAAAAGGTTTGTGTCCTTTCAAGTGCCTCCAAATCAAATTATTTCACTTGGGCTTACGTGCCTCTTGTGTATTACTTTGACAGAATGAGGTTTGTTTAATGATCATAGCATTAAAGATTCTTGCTCCGAAGAGATACATTAGCACACTTCAGGGGCTCGGTGTAAAAAAAAAAAAAAAAAAACAAGAGATGATGGAAGGTTTCTTAAAAATATAAAACACATTAACAAGCAGTTATTTAGGCATATTCCCTATTATGCTGCCACCAGTCTGATAGGTTTTCCCAAGGATAGCTGTTCTTTATTTACCCTGGACCCAGTCCTGCTCCCTTTAAAGTCAATGCAAGCCAAAACTCCTACTGTCTTCAGTCGTGTAGGTTCAGGCTCTATAACAGAAGGGTAACAATAAGAAAAGCCCCTCCCCCCAGTATTTAAATGAATGCTGCCAGACTATTTTATAAAAATAAAGGCCTGCTCCTCCATTGCCATGCACCTCGTGTTGTGATTTACATCAATGTGAAGTGGGCATAAAAGGCTACCCAATCAGAACAGCAGCATTTTACAATCTCTGTACACTGGTGTAAATGACAACACAAGGTGCTAGACAATGGAGAGTCGGGCCTAAGGTTTTATAAAATCTGCAATTAATGTGTTCCCATGTAAATGTGTAAGTACAATAAAGACAGATTTTTGTTTGCATTTCAACATCCCCATGGAGTGCTTTCACCTGAAAAAAGGCGGCGTGGGGCTAGTGCATTTTTTTTCCGGTAACTGCCATGAGATGGCAAGTGCTGTGCATACAAAAGGGAGGCATATATCTTGCCATGATCATCTTAATCTAAAGAATAGAAAATAGAACAATAGACAGAGAAAATAGAACATAAAAGAAAAGTGGTCAAAGTGATGACTGACCACATCTTTATAACCGTGTTTTATTACTTTAAACTATATCTATACACAACCACATATATACAAATATACATTGATGGACATGCGCATATTATGGGGGACTGGTAGCAACTCTGTAGCTAGGACTCAGTTGAGATTGCACTTGAGGTCCCCAATCTGGCACAAAAACACTCCAGAGAACAACTGAATTTTCCACGTAACATTTTAGAAAATTAATTACCGACTTTTGCAGCGGAAAACTTGCAAATTCACCATCAGTGAAATTTTGCTTTGACAGTCATTACTCACTCCTCCTTTTCGGGGTTGGGGGCATACTGGGGGCAGGGAGAACATAACCAGTACCCTGCCTTCCGAGAGTGGCCAATGCCAGGTGACCCAGAGGGAATGAACAGAACAGGTAATCATCAAGTGATCCATCCCCTGTTGCCCATTCCCAGCTTCTGGCAAACAGAGGCTAGGGACACCATCCCTGCCCATCCTGGCTAATAGCCATTGATGGACCTATCCTCCATGAGTTTATCTAGTTCTTTTTTGAACCCTGATATAGTCTTGGCCTTCACAACATCCTCTGGAAAAGAGTTCTGCAGGTTGACTGTGCCTTGTGTGAAGAAATACTTTCTTTTGTTTGTTTTACACCTGTTGCCTATTAATTTCATTTGGTGAGCCCTAGTTCTTGTGTTATGAGAAGGAGTAAATACCACTTTCTTATTTACTTTCTCCACACTAGTCATGATTTTATAGACATTTATCAATCCCCCCCTTAGTTGTCTCTTTTCCAAGTTGAAAAATCCCAGTCTTTCTACTCTCTCCTTATAGGGAAACTGTTCCATACCCCTAATAATTTTTGTTCAGAAAAGGGCAACCCTTTCCAATTCCAATATATCTTTTTTGAGATGGGACGACCACATCTGCACTATTCAAGATGTGGGCGTACTATGGATTTAAATAGAGGCAATATGATATTTTCTCTTACCTTATTTTCTCTCTTAGTGAGGTAGGTGTTTCCCTAGCTAATCAACCCCAGTCCCCACAAAATCCACATTTCACATACACATTTTTATAACTTCTCTCATACAAGCAAATTTTTAAATGTTACAATTAAACACATAGTTATTCCCCTTATTCTTCATAGTCTAATAGTCGTCTGTTGACTACAACCAAGGGAACTGCTCATACACACCAGCTACTTCTGTTTTCTGAAGTTACAGGAGGCATCTGCCTCTAGTGGAGTTGCAAGCTCCCAATTTCTAACAACTAGACTGCAACCATCCTGTCCTATACATTTAAGTAACAAGGGGACCAGAAGAGGTGAAAATTGAAGCCCAAATTGTCAAAACTTGCAGTTCTGCTAAGGAGGCAGATGCTTTCTGTCAATCCACTCTGGTTCATTAGAGAGCAGTCACTTTCAGATGGACTTCAGGGAATCTGTGGGACTCTGACTCAGCTGTTGGTCTTTAAAATTGGTTGGACGGACACCGGGGGAGACAGAGAGGTTGCCAGCAGAGCTGAGTAGTAAAGCTCCTGGCTATCTCCCTGGCCGCCCACCCTTAGTCCCCAGCCTTGCTGCAAAGCCCAGTCCTTGGTCCCATGGACCCATTCAAGTCACATGCCCTAACCCCATTCAAATTGATTTTTTTTCATTTTAGTTTTTTTTATTAAACATTCATTTTAATGATCATTTATTACTTTTAATCATAAAATCATAAAAATAAACAATCTTTGGAAAAAAAGCATGCAAAGCAGCCAATTTCAGTTTAAAACTGGGGAGGTTTTGATGACTGGGAACTTGCTCATCACAGAAAACTCTATTTATTTGGAGAATTGTCCCTGAAAAACTTCTGAAATGTGGACAATAGAGCTGGCTGAAATTTTTCTGATGGCCCTGAATTGAGGAAACCAAGTACCAGTTACCAAACTAATTAGAAAACCAATTACCAAACCAACAATTCCCAATTAAAATTTCTGTCACAGGGTCAACAGATCCCATGCTGTATCAGCCTAAAGGGTTTATGGGGTAACTGCCTGCCTGCTCAGCTGGGGCT
Organism: Trachemys scripta elegans; assembly: GCF_013100865.1. Classification (NCBI taxonomy): domain Eukaryota; kingdom Metazoa; phylum Chordata; order Testudines; family Emydidae; genus Trachemys; species Trachemys scripta. Next base: position 258,235,645 of record NC_048299.1, read on the forward strand.
GATTGGGAGACTCACAATAGTTGCAGAGATAAAACAACTGCAGAGCATAAGAATGGGGTGGGTGTCAATGAGGTTGAGGAACCACAGAGAGCAGGTGCCTTTGGCAACAGAAAAGCTGCCCAGGAAACTGGGTGACCACAGGGTGTAACTCAGAGGCATGGTAGAAAGTAGGCCAGGGAAACAGTAAGAGGTTGGGAAAGCTTGGAGACAGCCACTTTGTACAGGGTCGTTGGCCTAAAACCCAGGATGGATGGCAGGCCTGGATTCCCCTACGAAGCCCAGCAAAGGGGCTTATTAAGGCCTTGAACAATTGAGCCATACCCGAAGGGCCCAGGGAGTGTGTATCCCTCATCTAGGGCCACAGAATCCAATACTTTAGGAGACCAAACAAGCAAGAGGGGAAAAAGATGACCAGTGACCTGGTCAATGGGGCTAGATGGTGGGCAACCCATCAAAGAGGGAGGGAAACTAAGGCAGAGTTGCCCTGTCACCCAACCTCGCCACAAGGTGGTGCCAAAGATGGAAGATGACCCCCATATACCAATTTCAAAGCCAGTTTATACAGTTTTTGAAAAGTTGTGATTTAGAACATAAAACTCAAAACATTTAAACTATTATGTCATATCATAGCATGACGTAACATAATACAATAGTCCAAATGTTTTGACTTTGCTGTATTATAATATATATCATAAGTTGAGTCTATAAGAAACATTTCAGCCATATTGAAATAACACTTTTCAATAAGGTTGAAATGAAGTTTCACAATTTTGCTCATGGAATATTTTGAAATTTATAGTCTTCATTCTGATTTGCAAACTCTCCCCCCCCCCCCCCCCCCCAAATGTCCTGCAGAATGAGAATTCCAGATTTCAATCAGCTCCAGTTGACAAGTATGTGGATTGGCAGTCCAGCAAGATCCAGTTCTTAGAGTATATATACTCACCCCCACCTTCCCTTTTCCCCATTGAATTATCCCTTCCAAATCTATTTTTCTCAGCAATAGAGAACAGTCAGCTCACTAAGGTTGAGGCAAGTTGGTGTATTCTGCTGCAAATTTACAATTAATTATCAAAGGTCCTTACTGTATACTTATACCTATTTAAGGGCAGGGTTAAAAGCAATTTAACAAAAACAGTGAAATATTTCTGATACTGCATACTTTACCCGTTATGTCATGCTGTTTGAATGACTCACTGTAGATTTGATACTGATTAGGGCAGTGTTTCTTCAACCACTTGCAGACATCCTGCTGGGTCCACAGAGCTACTGGCTTTGTCAGTTTCACAGTACCAGACTGGAAAGACAGAACAGGAAAAGAAATGGTATTTAGCCCTACGTATCAGATGTGTTTCTAATGTAATTCATATAATCTAGAAAAATAATTCTATTTGGGAGCCTTCCTTAGAGGCAAAAGTGCAAGGGATATGAGGATCAGTTATTCAAGTTTTCATGGAGGGATCATATTTAGTGCAAGATTCTCTGCGTGTTCCTTGTATCACACAAGTATAACACTTTCTCTTACCTGTTCAGAATCGAACGTGTATAAAGAATTAAGTCATAAAGGGCCAGATTCTGCCACTTTTCCATAATGATCACAAGAAAAAGTCAGCACTTACCCACAGAGATACCTCAATAGTTACAGCTATAGTTAAATGTTAACTTTTTAATGGTGACTAGTATATACACTGATACTAAATACTACTTAGTGCAGATTTAATTATTTAATATTAAATATGATAAGTCACTGAATGTGCAATTTTCACAGAATTTGGCCAATGTTCTTAATTTTCACATGATCCTACTCTTGATAGAAGACAACTTATTAAAGAGGATGTCAAGATGTTACAGGTCCTGGCTCTCTTTCTCCCATGCCAACTCTGCATAGAATATGCCTCTTTGCTTAGCTCAGGGGTCGGCAATCTTTCAGAAGTGGGGTGCCGAGTCTTTATTTATTCACTCTAATTTAAGGTTTTGCGTGCCAGTAATACATTTTAACGTTTTTAGAAGGTCTCTTTCTAGAAGTCTATAATATATAACTAAACTATTGTTGTATGTAAAGTAAACAAGGTTTTTAAAATGTTTAAGAAGCTTCATTTAAAAATTAAATTAAAATGCAGAGCCCCCTGGACTGGTGGCCAGGACCCGGGCAGTCTCAGTGCCACTGAAAAGTGCCATAGGTTGCCTACCCATGGTGGCTTAGCTCATGCTCTAGATTACAAAGTACACCTCTTTCTCTGAAGCAGGGAGTGTTTATTCATAAAAGTGATTTTACAACTGGCTTAATGGGGCTTCAGATTTATTGGGTCTATACCAAATTTGCTATATTTAGAAGTAAAAAGTGGTTTGGCCTATTAGTTAAATCCAATCAGTCCATTAAACTCAACCTGGGCTCCTAATGTCAAGCTTTTTTTTTTTTTTTTTTTTTTTAAATCTTCATGACCTCCTGTGCAATTTCCTGCATCAATGAGGGCAGAGTTTGGGGATAATTGGGTTTAGGGTGACCAGACTAGGGTTACCATATTTAACAAATAAAAAAAGAGGACCCTCCACGGGGCCCTGGCCCCGCCCATTTCCCCACCCATGCCCGCCCCAACTCCGCCCTAACTCCACCCCCTCCTCCCTCCCACTCCCAGCCACGCGAAAAGGGCTGCCCGAGCGCTACCGGCTTCACGGTTTGCCGGGCAGCCCCCAGACCCTGCGCCCCCGGCCGGCGCTTCCCCAGCGCAACTGGAGCCCGGGAGGAGAAGCGCCCAGCCAGGGGCGCAGGGTCTGGAGGCTGCCCGGCAAACCGTGAAGCCGGTAGCGCGTGGGCTTTGGGAAGCCCCTATGCCTCCGGACCCTGCGCCCCCGGCCAGGCACTTTCCCTCCCGGGCTCCGGCGGCACAGGGTCCGGAGGCATGGGGGCTGCCCAAAGCCCGTAGCACTCGGGCAGCTCGGCTCTTAAACAGAGCCGAAGAGTCAGGGGAGGAGCAGAGCAGCCACGGGAGGGGAAGTGCCCGGCCGGCATTTTCCCGGACATGTTCGGCTTTTTGGCAATTCCCCCCCGGACGGCAGTTCGCTTTTTTTTGGTCTGCCGGGACCCCCTCCTCCCCCATGTGTCCCGATATTTTCTTCCTCTCATCTGGTCATCCTAATTGGGTTGCAGTGCTTTAACAGAGAACAGAATTTGGCTTGCAGAATATCTGGTACTAATGGTGAGAACCCAGCTTGAATTTCAGGTCCCAGGCTGAGTTCACACAGCCGAAAGCTAGGAAAAACAATAATTTTACTTGTAAATATAACAAATTTGATATGTAGTTAGTGAGACACAATAAACCCCACAATGAGTTTTACATAATCACTTGCAGAGCAGAACCACATGTTAATAAGGATCAATTTCACAGACTGATAATATTTTTGTCTCTTTCAGGATTCTCTCTCCTCCACCCCTCTCTCCCCCCAGCATGCTACACTGGTCTGGTATTTAACTATTGCTATCAGTTAAAATTGTCATGTACTTGTAAAAAAGTTAATGTTCTGGATATATTTCTGCAAAACTGGTTTCTCTTCAGCTTAGATGAATTCCCTAGTTCACATTTTATACATAGGTAAACCCCAAACCTTCTGGGTTAGGTCCTCTGCAGTGTAACAATATGGCTGAAACATATTTAATTCAACCAAAATATATATTGGCTAGATTTTTCCCAGGCCAAACTATTTCTTTTTTATATAGAAAAATTTGGGTTCTAGAGGGGTAGAGTCAGCGCTACAACGATTTAAAATGTCCTGCAAAAGAGAGTCTAGAGAATTATGAAAGTGTTCTCTTAAAGATTTCATATTTTCTATAACCCATGGTAACAGTGGCCTGTATTCACTATGTCGAGGAGAGTGAACATGTACAAATTTGCAATTACTTAGCAGTACATATTTCACACTGGCTCATGTCAAAGTGATTTTGAACGAACATGGGACAAAAGTGTCGGCTAGTGCCAATGCAGCTGGTACATAATATTTTTTCTTCCCTCTTTGAGGTGGGTGGCAGAGAAGAAAGATCACTTTGCAATATATCCTCATTTGTGCTGCACCTCTTTTCACTTACATATTCTCCATCTCCTTTTGGTTTTACACTGGTAGGCTCAATGCATGTTTTTCTTTACAATTGATATGAAGTCATCAAGAATGTTTTTTTAATCTGTTGTGACTCAGGGTGGAGTCTCTTGGTATTTGGGGGGAGGGATAGCTCAGTGGTTTGAGCATTGGCCTGCTAAACCCAGTGTTGTGAGCTCAATCCTTGAGGGGCCATTTAGGGATCTGGGGCAAAAATTTGTCTGGGGATTGGTCCTGCTTTAAACAGGGGGTTGTACTAGATAACCTCTTGAGATCCCTTCCAACCCAGATATTCTATGATTCTATCATGCAGAGTTTGTTCTAGCACTTTCGCAAATGTATGTTGTCAGATACAACTTGTAAAAGTGGTTTTGATATCTCCATTACTCCAGGTCCCAGGTCTCCATTACTGTCAACCCAAAAGAGTAGAGCAGTTTCAGGTTAGCATTTTGCCTATCCTATTAGGTCCATAAAAGATATAATGAAAATCTATTAACCTAAATCCAGAGGTTATGGTATAGCAAAATCTCTGGCTGGTGAATAAATCTTCAGTCTCTTCTATCGTAGCGCTCTCTTTTTCCTGGGAAGAAGTTAAATACATCTTCTAAAACTTAAAGCAGGAAGTACATTGTAGTCCGCCCCTCAATTTAGGTATGTTATATTTCTTTATAAAGACACCAATCAGGAATTAATAGAGTCTAGATTACGTGGCTGGAAGGGACCATGTGATCATATAATCTAACCTCCCGTACAACACAGGCCATAGAACTGCCCCAAAATAATTCCTAAAGTGAATCTTTTTGAAAAAGATCCGCTCACGATTTAAAAATTGCCAGTGATGGAGAGTCACTGTTAATTACTCTCACTGTTCAAAATGTACACCTTATTTCCAGTCTGAATTTGTCTAGCTTTAACTTCCAGCCATTGGATCATTTTATACCTCTCTATGCCAGACTGAAGAGCCTATTAAATATTTGTTGCCCGGGTAAGTAATTTTAGACCAGTGGTTCTCAAACTCCCCCCCCCCCCGCGGACCACTTGAAAATTACTGAGGGTCTCTCCAAAATGTTGTTTGTACCATCAGCCAACTATTGTAAAGCACTTTGAATAAAAGCACTATATAAAAAAACCTTAACAATAATTAAGGTTTTTTTGTTCTACAAATAAAAGCGCACAACTCATATTTTAATATCCGTAGTCTTACCTTTCTAATGTGATGGATGTGCCCTCTCTCCCCCACTGCGGCAGCCTCCGAGCTGGGGCTGGGAAGGAGGGGGTCTCTCCCTCTCTTCCCCACTGCAGCAGCCTCTGAGCTGGGGCTGGTAAGGGTGGGGGGCCCTCTCCCCCACCACAGCAGCCACAGAGCTGAGCTAGGAAGGAGGGCCATCTTTCCCCGGCAGCCGCAGCTCTGGAGCTGGAGAAAGTTGCCTCTTTCTCTGGCTGCCGTGGCCCTGCACATCCCAAATTCCCCCCCCTTCTCACCCCACTTCCCCCTTCCACCTACCCCCTAATCCCCCCGAGGCCACCACTTCACTTTACATGTGCATCTTCTCCAGAGTCCGGGCACTTAATTGGTGGAGCCACGCCTGCACGGCTCCACTAATTAGGTGGGTGGCCCTTCATTCTCTCGTGTGTGGCTGCCCAGGTGCACACCTTAGAGGGAACTATCCACGGACCACTTGAATGGAGCTCGCGGACCACTGGTGGTCCATGGACCACAGTTTGAGAACTTCTGTTTTAGACTATAATCAAGTCACCCCTTAACATTCTCTGTTAATTTACATAGATTGAGCTTTGTATCTACTACTAATCCTTTAATCGTTCTTGTGGCTCTTCTCTGAACCCTTTCCAACATATCAATATCCTTCTTGAATTCTGGATGTGAGAACTGAACAGCAGTATTCCAGCAGTGGTGCCAGCTCCAGAGGTAAAATAATCTTTCTACTTCTACTTGGGATTCCCCTGTTTATGCATCCAAAGACTGCCTTTGCCCTTTTGGCTACAGGGGAGCTCATATTCAGCTGATTAACCTCCACAACCCCCACGTTTTTTCCCCCCCAGAGTCACTGCTTCGAAGGATAGAGTCCCCCAGCCTATAAGTATCACATGCATTCATTGTTCCTAGATGTCTGCATTGACATTAGCCACATTAAAATAAATGTCATTTGCTTGCACCCATCTTACCAATCCAAATCACTCTGAATCAGCGACCTATCCTTTCCATTATTTAGCATTCCCCGAATTTTTGTGTCTGATGCAAAATTTATCAGTGATTATTTTATGTTTTCTTCCAGGTCATTGATAAAAATATTAAATAGCTTAGGACTAAGAACTGATCCCTATGGGACCCCACTAGAAACACACTACATCAGAGTTTCTCAAACTGGGATCCGGGGTACTCCAGTGGGTCCGCCGGCCCTGCTGATCAACTCCTCCCCTTCCCTCCCAGTGCCTCCTGCACACCACAAAATAGCTAGTCAGCAGCATGCAGGAGGCACTGGGAGGGAGGGGAAGGAGCAGGGATGGGGCACACTCGGGGGAGGGGACAGAAAGAGGCAGGAAAGCGGGGCAGGGGTGGAGTGGGGGCAGGAAGAGGTGGGGAAGGGGTGGGGTGGGGAAGATCTGCGAAAAATTTTAAATCACAATGGGGGTCCTCAGGCTGTTAAAGTTTGAGAACCGCTGCACTACATTATTGTTAAATAATGATTTCTGATTTAAAATTGTGTTTTGAGATAATTTTTAATCCATTTAACATGTGCTAAGTTACTTTTATATCTTTCTAGGTTTTTTTTTTTTTTTTAATCAAAATCTCATTTGGTACCCAGTCAGATACTTTACAGGAGTCTAACAACATCAACACTATAACCTTTTATAAACTAAACTTGTAATCTCATCAAAAGAGATACCAAATTAGTTTGACAGGATCTATTTTCCATAAACCCATGTTGATTGGCATTAATTATATTACTCTCTTTTAATTCTCTCTTAATTAAATCCCATATCAGCTGCTCCATTATCTTGCCCAGGATCAATGTCAGACTGACAGGCCTATAATTACCTACATCACCCTGTTTACCCTTTTTAATTTTTGGCACAACATTAGCTTGCTTTCAAGTCTTCTGGCACTTCCCCCGTGTTCCAAAACTTATTGAAAATCAACATTAATGGTCATGTGAGCTTTTCAGACAGCTCTTTAGAAACTCTTGGAATCAAGTTCTCCAGAGAGTTGATCTAAAAACGTCTAAATTTAGTAGCTGCTATTTAACATCCTCTTGAGATACTAGTAGAGTAGAAAGTGATCAAGCCAACTGCAACCATATTATGTGCATTCAGCCACCATGAATTAATAAAATATTAAGGGATAATTTGAAAAACAGGCTTTCAAAAGCAAGGTCAAAACTACCTACAGTTTCTGCTAATCAGAACAGGAGGAAGGGAAAGAAAAGTAAACAAGTGAGACTGAAAATCTTGGTGGTCGGAAGACCTTCAGTCTGGGCTCCTCTGATATTGGAAGTTTATTGGAAGTTAGGAAAAATGATGATTTAGTAGGTGTCATTATGACCTATATTTTTTGTAGAAGTTAGTTATAAAAGACTAGCTAATACAGTTGTGAAGGGCTGGATCACAGAAACCCCCTTGGGAGCTGCCACCTGATGTGCCAAGACTACTTCTATCCCTGTTTTTCCTGCCAGCTCAGGACTCCAGCACCCTGTCTTGCTGAGCCAGACACTCCGGTCTGTTCCAACAAAGACCCAGGGTCTGAATTACTTGCCCCAAAGCTGCAGGTTTACCTGAAAACAGCTCACAGAAGTGTGCTTGTCTTTAGCACTCAGATGTCCAACTCCCAATGGGATCTAAACCCAAATAAATCCATTTTACCTTGTATAAAGCTTATACAGGATAAACTCAAATTGTTTGCCCTCTATAACACTGATAGAGAGATATGCACAGTTGTTTGCTCCCCCAGGTATTAATACATACTCTGAGTTATTAAGTAAAAAGTGATTTTATTAAATACAGACAGTAGGATTTAAGTGGTTCCAGGGTGTAACAGACAGAACAAAGTAAGTCACCAAGCAAAATAATATAAAATGCACAAATCCATGCCTGGTCAAGCTAAATACAGATAAGATCCTCACCAGTTCCAGAATGCTCCCTTTTACAGGCTAATCTTCTTTTAGCCTGGGTCCAGCAATTACTTACACCCCCTGTAGTTACTGTCCTTTGTTTCAGTTTCCTTTAAAGTATCCTGGGGGGAGGGATGGAGAGGCTCCTTTAGCCAGCTGAAAACAAAATGGAGGGGTCTCCCAGGGGTTTAAATAGACTCTCTTGTGGGTGGAGACCCCCTTCTCACCCTGTGTAAAGTCCAAAATGGAGATTCGGAATCACATGGGCAAGTCACATGCCCATGCATGACTCAGGACTTGCAGGTAGTAGCCATTACCCACATGCTACCTTGAACGTCCTCAGGTCGACTTCTTATGTGGATTGGAGTTTTCCAAGCTCTTTTGTCTGTTAAATGCTTCCTGATTAAGCACCTAATTTGCACATTCCTTTCCCAAAAAGTAACCAAATGTTCTAACTAAGGCTACTTAGAAATCTAAGGCTACTTAACAATTATACAGCCAATGTTCATAACTTTGCACACACAAATGGTGCCTGCATACAACTAGCATGAACATAACCAGTAGGTCATAACCTTTACATAGATATGTTACATGGCATACGTAGCAAAAACCTATTCCAGTTACATCATACATACTTTTATAAGCACCCCCCCATAAAGCCTTATGGGGTACTCTGTCACAACAGTGTACTTTGGAGCAGTCCTCTGAAGCCATCTTGAGAGACATTTTTCCTGACACCTTTTCTCCCCGGTGGGTAAAGCAACTGGCCTCTGCGAACCTGCTGCTAATTACTCAACCCTGTTCCAGATGTTAGGTAAATATCTGGGATGTTCTAAACCTACTGCTTGTGTCTGTGTGTGCTTAAATCTAATACACTGCAGTTTTAGATATTCATGCAAGTAAGTCTGCTCTCTTTTATCAGACGGAATTGCTTGTGTTCCCACTGATTTATTCCTGATGCCACCTGGAGTGAAATAGTTAAGTTACCCCTGCTGTGGTTCTGAAAACCATGGGTAATACATGCTCCACTGAAAAGCTCTATAACATGCCCTCAGATATTTAAATCTTAGGGTTGTTAACATGAGAACCTTTGGTGATCAAGCTGCCACAACAGTGTGTGGTAAGATAGTCATTCTAGAAATCAACTGTTTAAACAGTATGAGGAGGCCAGCACTAGCACTGCAGAACTGGTATCCTGTGCTCTCTATCACCAATCCTGCTAAAAGAATGAGTCACTGCCTTCTGCACTAGCTGAAGCTTCCCAAGGCCCAGATAACAGTGACCAAAGTGCGTAAGGAAGAAGAAGAAAAAAAAAAAAAAAAAGCACTTCTGGACACCACAGCCACCTGGACTCTAGAAGCAATTGAGGGTCCAGAACTAACAATACATGCTACATCTAACTGACACGCTCTTCCACAATGGGGACAAGCACAGTTCCCACCAAGCTTTCCAAATCCTTTCCTCCAGTCGAACAACATTGCCTTCAGTTTACCTGGACCAAACTTCATCGAGCTTAGCCTCAGTGATGGCCCCAATTTGGCCAAACATAGGAGAAGGAGATATCACACCAGGCCTCAATTCAAGACCTAGAGCTGTTTGTCACCAGCATGTTGACAGCATCACGGCCCAACCCCCTAACCATCTCTCCTAGCACTATCATATATAGTCATAGGAAGGGTGTGATAGAACCTTACAAAAGTCCGCAAGATTCCCATATGATCCTCCAATATAGTGAAAGTATTAAAGAGGAGGAGGACTAAAGAATAATTATTACTGTTTTTCCTTCTCTTTGAACCCAGGTGTCATCACTAGATGAAGATCTGAGAGAGAACCTAGTCATCATTAGATGTAGATGTGAGAGAACCAATGAAGGAATGCAGGATAGAACTTCACAGACGAGTGAAATAGTAGCAATATGAAATGACCAGTCTCGGTTACATGTACATAAGAACCCTTCATATACAAATACATCAACTAAAGAAAGCCATGCAATAATGATACCTGTGTTGGAATATAAAATTCCACCAGGAACCCATTCAGAAAGGGTCAGAGCCTCATACCTAAAGTATAAACATCTTCTTTATGCTGAATTTTAAGATACATTTATAGAAACACCTGTGAAATTTTTGAAGAATGGAGGAAACATATGTATGTCCTTATCATGAAAGGATAACTAGTTAAACTCTTTTATTGCACAAGAATTCAAAGGCAACAATGACTGACTTTCCCTAGAAGAATGCTGTTTCCACAGTTAAAAATAGCTGTCATTTTTTTTAAAAAAAGTGTATGCCTGGCTGCATTCAAGTACCTGGGAAGTAAGGAGTCCTAAAAGAAATGCTTATTAATCTAGAAGTTATTCTTAAATGGACACCAGGGACTAGAATGTTTGTCCTCAATGCTGCAGTGGATGCATTTTTCAGTTCAATAGATATTTTTTCCTCTGTATGATTTAAACATACTGTGTTAAGTATTTGAATAGCAAAGTTTATTAACAATCACAGTACAAAAGCAAATTTTTCCTGTTTTCCTCTGGAAGTGAAATCTGACTATAGACGTATGTTGCGCAGAATAATAGCTGCAAGCCAATGCATAGTAAACGCACTGTCAGCAAACATGCACTGCAAATCTTTTTATTGTCTCTTAGAAATTTTCAGAATGTTCAGTTGAAATGTGTCAGGCATTAACTTATATCCACAGCAAAAAGAGGCTGCATTTTTTTTTTTTTTTTTTTTTTTTTTTTTTTACAGTGCTGTGCCCTCATATTGAAACCAAACAGAACGTTTAATTCTCTAATTTGCAAGGTCCCGAAGAGCAGAAGAATACGGATTTTAGAACAACAACATATAACACTGTCACATTCAGTTTTTGAACATCATCCCAACATGTTTTTCAGTCAGGTGCTTTGAGTGTCTAGGTACCAAAAAAATAAAAAAGTTTCCTTGAGTTAAATGCTGCTCTGTTATAAAGCTAGATCTTATTAAATATTTCTAATGCAATAGTGTCCACCAAAGGCCTGTGGAAGAAGTCCAGAGGTAAAAGTCATGAGCCCCTGCACCTATAGGTAAAGCAGTTTGGCCTGTTTACCCTGAAAAGGGAGTAGTTTGCGGGCTTAGCCAAAGGGCTACCCTAGCCAATTAGCAAGGGGAAACAGATACAGCATCTGCATCTGAAAGTAAGGGAGGCAAGGCACCCTCTCCCACCCCCTCATCTGCACACCTCCAACACCACCTCGAAATCATGAAGAAATTATAGGTTCTGTGGAAGAGGTGGGTCTTGAGGAAAGTATATAGCCATTGCAGATCAATTCAGGGTTCCATTTGTAAAAGGCCATAAAGACATTTCAGAGAGAATTGCCAACAAGTAGAGAAGTCTAGCAGGCAATGGAAGGCAATTAATGAGCAGGGTTGCCAACCCTCCATGATTGTCCTGGAGTCTCCAGGAATTGATATAATCTTTAATTAAAGATTATATCATGTGATGAAACCTCCAGGAATACATCCAACCAAAATTGGCAACCCTATTAGTAATGGGGCAGAGTTGGGAAGGGCATTGAAGACAAGGAGAAGGAGCTAGAATTTGATGTGGTGCAACAGAAGTAGAATTCAGTGGTAGAATTCAAAGAAAGAAATGATGCAGTCAGAGTGATGGACAAAAAAAAAGACAATCTTAGTGCATTCTGGATGGGGATGAAATGAGTGTCAGGAAGTTTAGAGAGGATGAGGTTATAGTAATGAAGATGAGAGAGGACCGGGCACTAGGTGAGAGTTTTGGCTGTCCACACTGAAATAAAAGGGTAGATTTTAGAAATGTTATGAAGGAAGCAGAGGCAGCCACAAGATTTGACAAACTTGTGACAAACTTTTCTATTCACACTCTTTACAGCTCTCATCATCATAGCATCTAACTGCCTTCCAGTAGGGCATTAAACAGGTCTAGCATTTGTCACATCTGGTTTTCACTCTCTCTCTCTCCCCCCACCCTCCCTCCAAGGGTACGACTTTGAGGAATAAAACCCCTAGGTTACAGCCTTAGGTGGCATGGAGAATGGTGGTGTTTTAAGCTGAGACAGATAATGGCAGGGGATGGTAAGAGGGAAAAAGTAGAGTGTGTTTCAGGGGAGAGATAGAGGAGTTTAGTTTTGAGAATAGTAAAATGATGCCAAGACATCTAGGAGGAGATGCAGGAGAGAGAAGCTCAGACACAGGTCAGAATGGTGGGAGACTGGTCAGGGGTGAAAAGGTAGATCGAGTCAGAGAAGAAGAACTGCACTTACCCCAACTAGATATCAAACATATGTGATCTGAAACCCCACTCCTCACTTTCTTCTGTGTGTCCATTTTTTAAGGATGTAAACTCCTCCTAGCAGGGACTGTCTTGGTTTATATTCTACATGATTAAATACACTTCTACCCCTATATAACGCTGTCCTCGGGAGCCAAAAAAAAAAAATCTTACTGCGTTATAGGTGAAACCGCATTATATCGAACTTGCTTTGATCCGCTGGAGCATGGAGCCCCACCCCCTCCCCTGAGCGCTGCTTTACTGCGTTATATCCAAATTCGTGTTATATCGGGTCACGTTATATCGGGGTAGAGGTGTATTAACAAGCCTATAAAATAAGATGGCTACTCACATCATGCTATATTTAGGTTTAGTGATTATAAAAGCAGTACAAGCCTTGAGTCTGCCACCCTTTCCAGGTATAGTTCTTCTACAGTATTTCAACTCACAACTACGTTTGTTAGGAGTTTTGTATTCAAATTCTTTTTCAACGTTGCCTAAACATAACCAAGGCTATGGGTACCCCAACCATAGAAGGGACTGTACAAAAAAAGTTAAAATCAGTAGATATAATATGTGACATTTAATTTCATGCACTGTTTGTTCCATTGTGCAACGTATACAGTAGTTAAAATTGCCAGCTCAAAATAATACAAAAATCAAAATGATAGCTTGTGCATGATTAGATAGCATTTTTCAGAGTTCAGAATAATATTGGCACTCAAGTCCTGTTCTGGCCCTTAAAAGCTCGGCAAAGTTCTAAACAATGACTTTCAAAAGATCTCATCAGGTGCCGTTTACAAAGCTGCCGATTTCTAGGGTCAATGTATTCACTGGCATTTCTTCAGTATTTATTGACTGTATCTTTTCCTCCTTAAACAAGTCTGTTGTAGTTTTGAATGACAAAGCATTGAAGTGGAGGACAGCAATATTGAGTAAATAATTTGAATCACAATATGTAAAGTGTTTTAAATAAAAGGTTCTCAAAAACCAAGTGTTAAATGTTGATGCCTGTTTGTGCTGGGAGCGTGCATAGATTACAAATCTGGAGAACATGTTAGAATGGGGCCCAAGATCCACTAAAGAATACAGGCCTGAACTATGAGCAGGTAAACATTTGTAGTTTCTAGACCCCTCAAGTTTGTAATATCCAATATATGTATGCACATCCAGCCACAAAGTAAATGTACATCTGCACACCAACCAATATACCCAATGCCATGCCCTACCCTTTCAGAGCACTAATATGTAAACTAGTGTACAAAAGAAGAATGACACAGAAAGGCAGGCATATGCTGGGATGGATGCGGTATGTACCTGCAGCAAGAGAGATTTTGCCTCACATTTAAAATGTGAACAGGTAAGACAGACAACGGGTGAGAGAAAGGAGTAGAACTACACATGTGTTTAAAGTTAGGAATGAGGTTAAGTGGTTGCAAAACTGGGGCCTATAGGTCTTGAACAAATATAAAAAGAACTACTATTATTTCTGAAGCAGATAATTGAAAATGAGGTCATTGAACAAGCTATTTAAGTTTTTGTAAGACCTTTTTTATACACTGTTCAAAAAGTCATAATTTAGCAGCGTTGTTTTCATAATTTAGCACAAAAAGAAGCAAAGAAGCACATTTGGATCCCCAAAATCAATTTCTTTTTAGACATGCTTGGGTTACCCTAAATTTGGAAAATAGGAATCTTTTTGTTATATCCCAAATTACTTTTCTGCTGCTACACTGCCTGTAAAACTCTTTGTGAATGACTAACATAAAAGTTCTGGAAAGAAAAAATGGATGGCGAAAGAGTTGAGGATGTATTTTTTAAGTGATCCCTTAAAATATTCAAGAATTTGGACAGGACGTTTTTGATCAACAAATAGATTCTAAAAACATCAAAATAAATTTTTGATTTTCTGGAAAAAAACTAAAACAAGATTGTATTGCAGCAGTGCCTAGAAGCCTCAACAAAGATTGAGGCCTCATTTTGTCTGTATTGCAAGAAACTGTCCATGCCATAAAGAGTTTACAGGATATAATACCAAACATAAAAAAGGTGCGTGTCACAGAGTGATGATCCCCTTTAAATGGAAATGGGGCCACCAACCTCTGTGCCATCATTAATTAGATGCTTCCCTGAAGGTGTGGGCCTTAGGAGGGTCAGTTGATAGTTTAATGGTCACCTGAGCCTTATAAGGGGACTCAGAGAGATTAGTCTGGCAGTTGGGACCACAAGGAGCTCCTGTGGAAAGTCCTGAGCCAGGGTCTGCAGGGAAACCAGCCTGGAGCCAGCGTTCTAGCCAAGAGTGGAGAAAGACTCGCAAACAGAGCCCCAAAAGGGGCCGAGAACAGTGTCTAGAGGGTGGGCTGAAGAGAAGCCCCAAAGGGAAAAAACTTTTTTGGTTTTGAGGACTTTCTGGTTTGGACTTCTTGTTTGGGACATGACCAGAAGATTAAGATATCTCCAGAACTGACTGGTGTGTGGAAAGCATGGACATCCACCTCAGGGAGGGAAACTGAGACAAGGAGTGCCTGCAATGCAACACTTGGCCAGCAGAAGGTATTACAAAACAGCCAGACCAGCTTACAATTTTTTTTTTTTTATTTCTTTTTGGTGATGCAAGGAACCACCACCTTTTATAAGGATCTCAAGTTTTTAAAAACACTCAATTGTATTTGTAATTCAGAACTCTATGTTTAATTAGTAAAGTGATCTTGGAAAATAAGAATGATCTGTAGATGAAAAATTTTCAAACACCACAATTCCAATTTTCATTAGCAAAGTTGAACCATAACTAATGGGCCTGTGTGGTAAAGACTTCAGTATTGACCAGAAGGAGTAAACAGTTCTTATTAACGCCACTAATGTTCATCAGTTTACAAAGTTTCAGTAACTGTAGTAAAAGGCAAATAAATCTAGGACTGAAAAATCAGCCCACATCCAGTTTAAATGAAAACCATGTCCATATAAAATTATTTTATTCATAAGAGGGAGTAGAGGTGCATTCTCATGACTGGTCAGTACAACTTCATGCCACTAGAGTCAGTCATGCCTCTTGTGACTTCTAGGCCCAGGTTCTCAAATGGTCCAGTATATTTTTATAGGAAGAAAAGAAAAGATAGAACCATTCTCTTGGGTTTCACCAGAAGCATAATGAAACGTCACAAGCGGCTCAGGTCTGACCACAGAACTCTGACACTACTGGCCAACAGAACTCAAATGCACCTGGTGTGAAGGTTAAACAGGGGTACTGTTCAAGGAGAAGAACAAGTATGGATTCAGTGGGAGGTTACTCACCCATAATTTCAGCCAGTTGAAAAGAAGGATGACTGTCTTACATAGGCAGGAGAATTAAAAAGCTGATGTAGAATAAGGACATAGGAAAATTTCCGCACCAGTGCTAGTTTAACAAAGCACTTAGGCATGTGCTTAAGTGCTTTGATGAATCAGAACCAAGGTCTGGACAGTCTTTCAGGCAATGCCTGGACTAGTCAGGTCATACCTAGGCATGCTACATAATCCCCCCTCCCAGTCCTGGTCTTAAATTAAATTCATTATATCAAGCTGTAAAAAAGGAAGAAAGAAAGAAAGTCCAGTAAAGTAATAGCTACTTGGTGGGAGTTAGCCAGTTAAAAGGCTGTCATAAGCATAACCAGCTGAAGGAAAGGATATACTGTGTTGTCAAATGAAATATATCACAAGGTGTTATCATGATGGAGATAAAAAACAATATCCAGACAACAGGCAGAAAACAGATACGGTGTTACATTTTTTGTGAAAGTACTTTCATGCAACAAGACCTCACACTTTGAACACAAGAATCATGAGTGACAGATGCTACTGTCAATATAATACAAGTACAATTTATCAGCAAACTGTAAAGAAGTGAAGTGGCAGAATAAGTGAGGTGAAGCTAGGGTACTTTTCAGCATTGTCAAGGAACTCACCTCACATCATTCCTGATGCCATCATTGTATTGCAAAGCACTATTGGAACAAACAGGTCAACAGCCACTTAAAGTCACAAGCATTGAAGTATGTTGCAGAATTGACTGAGGCAATCACAAAGGAGCTTCCATATTGTCAGGCAGAACTCAAGGACAATTTTAGAATGTTTACAGTTCGAGGCAACTGATCTTAGCAATGCTAACATGGATATATAACACAGATAGTGACAAAGGCCTCACTTCAGCAAGGTATTTAAACAGGTGCTCCAACCTTAAGCATGCGAGTAGTGCCATAGATTTCCATAGAACTTCTCACTTGCTTCAAGTGAGGCACGTACACAAGTACCTTACTGAATCAGGGCCCATATGAGTTATTGTTCTTCATAAAAATCTGCTGACCAACTTAGAATAGGAAGCATGAGATTTATAGATATAGAAGAACATTATTAAGGTAACTTGAGTGATGTTGTTCCTGCTGTTACATAGTTAAATAATATGGAGCTGGAAAGTACAGAGGAGCATGCAAAAATCTAATGGATAAATTCAAGATTAGATTTACTACTTTAGAATTCTAACAATAAGAATTAAAAGAAAATTTGATCAACCACTCTGCACTTGTGTTGCTGATCAGTAGAAGATCTTTGACTGTTTGACATAAGCAAATATAGATGGCTATGCTTGACACACAATTCTTGACTAATTTAATTGGATTCCTTCTGACTCAGTTCAGCAATCAATGATCAGCAATAAGAATTGCAAACAGAATAGTGGGCTGCTTTGAAATGGGAAGAGTTAGACATGCCTATGTTTTCTTACTACACCTCTTTAATATGCATTAGACTTATTCTAAGAAACATGAACTAATGTTTGATGGCTCAAATTATCAAGTGTAGATAATTTAGCTATTAATCTAAGGTTTACAGAAATGTATTTGTCTGTATTTGGAAGAATATTGTAACACATGTAAATTCATGAAGAATGAAAGGAAAAAAGTAAAATGAGTTATCTTATGCAAAGTATGCAAAATATGGGTAAATAAATGCTAAATTACTCAAAATGCATTATAAATTCCAAAAGCAATTACTTTCATGGAAAATTTTATATATATGTATATAAATCTGGGACAGCAGGCCTGTTTTTTATATGGTGGCCAGTGACCAGTTTTTGAGGAGGGAGGGGGGAAAAACAACAACAACCACCCTCATTTCCAAGAAACATGAAAGTCAATTTTTATTCCTGGGGAAATTCTGCACAACTACAGTGCATCAGAAAAAATGCCCTCCCCCGCAGAATCCCTTTGCTTCCTTGCAAAAATAGTTATGTGGGGAAGCAAAGAGAAGCTGCACTAGCATTCACTCACCCTTCCCGGCAGCTCAGACGTGTCTGTTCAGGCAGCCAGGGGGAGAGGTAAATCACTGGGGGGAAAGGATGTCTGAGGATGCCCTGGCCATCCAGGAACGTTAGTCCCAGCTGGGGGGGGGGAGGCGGGGGAGGAGGACGGAGTTCCCCCTCCCACTTCCCTACACAGAGCAGGGTCAGAAAGCCCCAGAAACTTCCCCGGGCTGCAGGAAGCTCTGCACCACGAGAGAGGGGTCTGGGGGTGTTCCAGGTGGCAGGGGGTAAGGCTCAGCAGGGCGCATTGCTGCAGTGGGGTCCAGATGCACAGGGTAGGGCAGACAGGGGGAGCAACACCCTATACAGTGACCCCTCCCCCCACCCAAACACCAGGAACGCCCCCCACCGAGCCCTTCAAGTCCCCTACCCCATCAAGCCTCACCTCCTGCATCAGGAGCCCCCCTTACCAGGACTCCCACCCCACTGAGCCCTAATCAGCTGCACCCTGACCCCCACTCTCTCCCTCCCCCACCCTAACCACCTTCACCTCACCTGAGCGCCCCTTGCAAAGTCCCATTCCCTCTGCCCCCAGACCCCTGCACCGAGCCCCTGTGCACCCAGATTCCCCCTGCCCCCAGACCCTCCCACCGAGCTGCTCATACCCAGATTATGCCACAAAGAAGCCTGGTACTCTTGAGGGAATTCTGCACCCAAAAATTAAAAAAATAAATAAATAAATTCTGCAAAGTTCTGCATATTTTAATTTTCAAAATAACACGAACAATATAATCACACCATTTTCAATTATTTTGGTAATTTGTTTCAAAATACTTGTCAGCAATAAAGAAAAATGATGTGATTATATTGTGTCATTTTGACAAAAAATATGTAGAATTTTAAAATATTGTGCACAGAATATTTAATTTTTTGGTGCAGAAATCCCACAGGAGTAAATTTTTAAGCAAAGGGAGTTTTCACATCAAAGATTGGAACATTTTGCTATTTCATCAAAATTGTGACTAAATCTCAGACTGAGCAGAATAGCACACAAATCTGTATGCATGTAACTGCATGAAACAAAAAATGGTAAATTTGACCCATCCCTCTATGTAAATAACGACTACAGCCATCCCAATCCTAATAACGCACATTTAAAAATGTATTACAGCCAAAGTGTTACAAATAAAAAAAGATCATGGCAAGCATACAATTGGAAATGAAGCAAAGTCCATTAGAGCCATACAAAATGAAGTATGTTACATCAATTACATTTAATGTAATATAAAACTTGCCTATCTACTCAGGCATAAGGAGCCAGATTCTCATGTAGGGTATAGCCAGAGGTGAGAGTAAGCCAGTACGCCCCGGTACGGCATACCAGACCGGCTTCTGTCAGGGCTAGGAGGCTGAGGATCAGCCAGCTGCAGCCAGTAGCTGTTTAACTGTTGGGCAGTTGCTGTGCACTGTTTAAACAGCTGCCTCATGTCAGAGGTGGGGGGACCTAGTTCATAATTAACACAGTAAGCATTTCAGGATGAAAGGTGCTATGCAGGATATTGTTGTTTCAATCTTACCAGGTACTGTAGTTAATTCTGTCACTAGCTCCACAAAGTATTTGAACAAATGAGGATATTAACACCCTGAGAGGATCTTAATCCCCATTAAGGAGAGACAAGTTTCTTTCTTTCTTTCCATTCAAGTGAATCACGTTTTTTGGCACTTTTGTTTCCAGCAAAGGTACCAATTAAGAGGATTCTATTGTATCAGACAGTATAATGTTTTCATGCTAAATATTAGTCTTTGTGCATAGGTTCACTCATATGCAAAAGGAAAGTACAGCAGCCAAAGCACCTGAGACACTAAGGGTACATCTACATAGCCAAAAAAAAAAAAAAAAATGTACGCAACAAGTCTCAACTGATTCAGGCTCACGCTACAGGGGTAAAAATCGCTGGGTAGATGTTCAGGCTTGGGCTAGAGCCTTGGCTCTGAAATCTAGCGAGGCAGGGAGGGTCTCAGAGCCCAGGCTCCAGCCTGTGTGTCTACATAGCTATTTTTAACACTGTAGCATGAGTCACACAAGTCCAAGTCAGTTGACCTGGGTTCTGAGACTTGCTGCCATGGGACTGTTTTTGCTGTGTAGATGTACTCCAACAGCAAGCCAAGTCTTTTCTGGATAGCTCTGCCAGACACCTCTAACTATATTTTCTCAAATACATTTGAAGCAGAACTTTATAGTTCATGTACATGCATACAAGTAAAAATAGATGTTGGAGTCTTGGCTGACAAGTCAACCTCTTCTTTCCTCATATGACATACCATTTCCAGTGAAGGAGCAAGAGAAAGGAAGATGTTGGATCAACAGATAGATTAAATATGCCACTTAAATTCATTCAGTTAGCATTACAGAAGATGTGAAGAAGGTCATACTAGTTTTACTTAGTAAAACAAGTATCTAGCAGGGCAGCGTACTAGGTATTTTTCAAAACACTCAGTTTGCTTTTGACTTGGATTTAGTTTCAAGTTTTCTAACTGTAGTTAGCAAGAGTGTCCTTAACGACAAAATGGCTGAGCAAATTTCTCCTAGAAGGCAACCATGTAAGTGATCCCATTTGGAATGAGGGAGTGAGGAGATAAGGAGAGTTTAGACAGAATTTGATGCAAATATTATAGATCTGTAGCCTGCATGCTACGTCAACGAGCATGTTAGACACATAGATGTTAGATGGATTAGATACTATGGGTCAGATTCTCATCTGGTGGAAATTATGGACTTCAGAGGAGTGTATGCAATGTGTAACATTCATGAAGAGGGATCAACCAGTAGGCACTTCAACAAATGGGCTAGGAAAAACAAACATGCAAAGGACAAGCTGTTGAGACTAGAAAAAGTAAAAAAGTAAGAATTCCAAAAATGTACCTACAAATCAGGGAAGATATTGGCATGTCACCTACAAAGTAATAGAACAACAAGGCAAAAGCTTTTTAACTTGTGCAACAAGGCATTTAAAACCATCTGTTTAAATTCACCACACTTTCATTACTGTCAACTTTTAACAGAGAAATACAATAGCTAAGTCAGTCATCCTACTGTAGAGATTGATGAGTTAGAATCACTCTTCTCGTTTTTTAGTTTTTTGACTTTAAATTATATCACTCTGCTCATTTCTTTTTCTTCGACAATGGTCATTTACTGTTTGTTTAAACATCAGAGAAACTTCTGTCAATCATTCAGTCTCTACCCATAGTAAGAACAAGAATGTCATCTAGTGAATGTTAGTTATGCAAATTATCTAGAGATTGTTCACAGTAGGTAAGCTCAATTTATCACTTTTTCAGACATCTAATTTGACCCCTGATTCAGGAAAGCACTCAAACACATGCTTAACTCCGTCAATATTCAGGACAGCGCTTAAGCACATAACTTCAAGCTTCTTCAGTCTCACTGCATGTGCTTAACTGCTGTGCTGAATAAAGATGTCTTCCTGTAGCCTATAGGGCTAGCTTGGCTTTATTATATTCACTGCCTTGCCTTCATTATATTCTGCCCTTATCAGGGCCGGCTCCAGGCACCAGCCCACCAAGCTTGTGCTTGGGGCGGCACCTGGAGGGGGGCGGCGCGGAGCCCCAGCCGCCGGGGAGAGCGGAGCCCCGGGCTCACCGCTCTCCCCCCCGGCGCTCCGGCCGGTCGGGGAGAGCAGCCCGGGGCCAGGCTCGGCGCCCTTCCCTGCCGCACTGGGGAGGGGGGGGAGTGGCGGCGGGAGGCTTTTTTGCCTTGGGCAGCAAAAAAGCCAGAGCCGGCCCTGGCCCTTATTATATTCAGCAATAATGCAAGGAACCTACAGGCCTATATCCCTGTATGACATTGACTTCAGCAGTTAGCTGAAGGCTTGAGGCCTATGAACTCTGACACAGATAAATGGCTCAATGGTAACCCCTAAGTTTTGGGGAACTGGAAATAGAGTGTAAAGAGAAATTTTGTCCATAATGATATTAGCCAACCACAGAAATGTGAGCTAACACCATCTTTTGGAAAGAACATCCAACCACAAGAGTGCTATGGCAACAAATTCACGTATATAATAATAAGTTGAGATCATTAATATATTAACCTATAGAAGGAGGACATCCCATGTTAGTAGGGTGGGGAAATAGAAAATAGAATCCCCTAATGAGCATGCATTAGACACGGTAAGCTGTATGCCTGCCTGTGTGTAGGAGGAGAGAGAGATCTAGCCTTGGGAAGTGCCCAAGTAATGGCGCCTGGTGATGAGGAGGAAGGTAATAGTGATGAGGAAAATAATGGCTAACATTTCAGGTTGCTCTGCAAGAGATGGTGTGGGTATGGATATTCAGATGTACTTTCTGCATTATCTCTATCTACTTTACTGAGTTGGGGTATTTCTGACTTTTCTATATTTACAATAATTTATTAATACATTTAGCAGAGTACCTATAGTGTG
This sequence comes from Trachemys scripta elegans, assembly GCF_013100865.1. NCBI lineage: Eukaryota > Metazoa > Chordata > Testudines > Emydidae > Trachemys > Trachemys scripta. The sequence continues at coordinate 258,257,880 of NC_048299.1, forward strand.
AGTGTTGCAACTGTGCACATTGGGGCTCCCAACTATGCAGTAATTTTAATAATATTGGGCCTGATCTTGGGACAAGAACTGTCAACCCTCAAAGTGATAGCTTGAAATTCTTAAATAATCAATATAATTAATACATGATCTATAAATCAGGCTACATCCTTAGTCAGGAACTTAGTATGTCAATTAGTATTTTCATACGAGTGAATTTTTGCTTTTTTAAAACAAAATCTGCAGATTTGACAGATTTTCTGAAGAATATGGCGGGGAGGGGAGAGGAAATCAGTCAAATTTGGCAACATTTTCCACAGAATTTCAGTTACTACTTTATGGTGGTTCTGAAACCTGTAAAGCTGCTTGTCTTGAAGAGCTCTCTTGAATTTTGGGTGAAACTCAAAGTTGCACAGATTAAATTTAATTTAAGACGTGGCCTGGAAGATTAAAAAAAACCACATCCATTATTTTTTATAGGAGAAAAGGAGAAGAAGAAAAAATTACCAATATACGTGATGGTCTTGAGGTCACCATGCTCTTGGTTAATGTAATCAGAGATAATCTTTAAGAATGTTACTTAGCATCTTGATCATTTCTAAACTCAGCAACACTATAGTGGTAGGACAGTGAACTTTCATACTACATCACTAGCAGATAAAATATTGCCATAGTTAGCAACAGTGTGAGAATAAGCACCTAACACAAGAGCTGGAATTTCAACACCCTGGCATGTATGAAGGTGCAATATGAAAAAAATATTTTAATTTATAAATATATATGAGAATGCATCAGTCTTAGGGTCTCTAATAGCTGGCATATTTTGAAAGCATCATTGATTTCTCCTCCTAATGGAAATGACCTGGCAAGGCCCCATATATTGACTAACCACTCAGACCGAGGGGAAACGGTACCTTAAATATTCAGAATTGAGCATCAACATTTCCAATACGCGAGTGCCTCAATTTGACACTCTCAGCTTTTGGATTTGTCCATGCTGAAAAATCATGATCTAGACTCCAAAAAGTCAGGAGATTAAAAAAAACAAACAATAAAGATGATATGGTGATGGGATGATCCAGGGGTCTGAACCTCAAAGAATAAGCAATACTTATACATTATTATTGTACTATAGAGGTGTATCGAGTAAGGTACTTTGTGAAAGCTGGTCGTTAATATCATTGTGGATTGTATGTATTAACACTACATGAAGCATTCTGGATACGCTGATATGATGCTTTAAAGTCTGTGATCAAACAAAGGGAGAAACAGGTTCTCTCCCAGACAGGAGGGAAGGCAGCTCTACCTGTCTCTAGCGTAAATTAAGCCCTATGGAATCAAAACAAGGGAAGCCCTATTTACATACAAACCAGCAGGGGGATGGGAAGGGAACAGGAAGGAAAGAACAATAGGAGGTCATCCCAACTCTGGGGACAAAACAATGAGTTTGGGGAAATATAAGCAGAAGCAAAAAGCCATTTTGAGATCCATCATTTAGGGGACATAGGGAACAGCACCCTCTGTTCTTTGTTAATATTCTTGTTTTGTTACAAACCCATCTCAGTGCTCTGCATTCAAGTGAACTCAGAGTCTTCAGCTAGCCTAACTGGGCTGATGTGGGCTTCATCTCTTTTGAGGCAGTGAATTTAATAATTTCTGAGTGTGTCCAGTGAGAGGAACTAGACACTGCAGGAAGACATCTCTGGGGAACTTGGGAACTAGGTGTGACAGGTTTGACCCCCCCCCCCAGTCCGGGATGTCACCTGATGTGCTGAGGTCTCACTGAGCCCACCCATTCCACCAGCCTGGGCTTGTCACCCTGTTTATGTTGTGCCAGGCCCTCCTCGAGCCTTCGCTAGCGTACGTACACGCACACACACACACAGCTGCAGACACAGACTGAAGTCAGCTCTGTGTGAGAGGGTTCAGGTCGAAGATTCACCCAGCCTTCAAGTGCACACCCTCTTTGGGGAGTAAACCCAAAGTAATATTGTCTTGCACTATGTAGAAAGATCTGCATTTCCTCAATAAGACATTAACATTGTTTGGCCTTTTATTGTCATACCCGAAAGGCTGCTTGTGAGTGTCTTCAACCTCAGGACATGTTTCAGTAACACATATATAGCCAAACTTCATAACTTCACATGACACTAGCACACAATCCAACAAGATATTACTGTCTAGCAGATCAAGATTTTTAGAATGACACCTCACAAGGCATACTTTGTATAAGACATATCCTAATTACATGACACTGGTGAATATTGAGGTATCAGGGTGTAACACTAGGGTTTAGCGATTGTTACCTGCAAGACCAGGGTTAGTCTGGCAGAATCTTGAAGAGTTTCCTGGCAAGACAGACAGGCTGGTGTGTCAGGGAACTGCCACACACCTTAGCAGCAGCAAAGATCTCACTCTTGCTGAAGTAATGGCAATAGAGTGGCTTACAGTTCTGGGTGTCCCGAGCAAGATGTCACAGATGTGTTTTTTGGTCTGTGTTGATTTTTGAGCCCCTTCTTCCCCCTTTCCACCTCATCTCTGAGTCAGTTATATTGCCAACTCTCCTACATGTATTGGGAAAGGTGATTTAGGCTCCCCCAAGACAAGAGCTCTTAGGTGCTGCCCAGTGATGAAGAGCTTCCAGCTTCTTCCCATTGTCCAAAATGGGAATTATTTCTTAGTGTCTCCCAGCCCGACACCTGGCCTTCTACCAGCCCAGTGATTAACTATGAACTGTTCCAGGCGCCACATCCCTTCTGTCCCACACTCCCTGCTCCTCCAAGAGTTTTTCAACTCCCCCAAGCCTAGTGTTGCAGGGAAGAATGGGGGAGGAACTGAGAACAGACTGAGCTATGGAGGTCTTTCTGCTCTCTCCCTCCTTCCCCCTCCCTTCCTTGAGAATAGTATCAGAAGCTCCCTCCTCTACCCAAAAAACTCCTCTGGGCTCCCGAGGGGGTGCTGGAGGAGGGAGGAGAGTGTGGCTACTTACCGCAGCTGCCCTGATTGGCTGCTCTTCCCCAAGAGGTGGAAAAGGCAGCCAATCAGAGGGGTTTCAATCCTCAAGTAGGGCTAAAATTCTCAGGAGTGCTGTAGCTTCCCATCTCATAGAGAGACTGGTTCCAGGCCCAGCCAAAAATTACATGGCTTGTCAGAGTTGGCAATATTGTCCCCAGTGATATGTAAGCTGCTGGGCAGTGTCACTAGCTTAGGGTTACCATTCGTCCGGATTTACCCGGACATGTCCTCCTTTTTGTGCTAAAAATAGCATCCGGGGGGGAATTTGTAAATCACTCAAAATGTCCGGGATTTCCCCCCTCCCCCCCCGGCAGAGCAAGGCGCGGCTGGGAGGGCTGCAGGAAAGTCAGCCGCTCGCATGGGGCTCTGGCAGACAGAGCCCTTCCCCCTGCAGCTTGCCAGGCTGGACTCCGGAGCAGCTGTAGAGGAGCTCCTCCCCCCCTCCCTGCATTCTGAGCCGGCAGCTCCTCCTCCCCGGCAGCCCAGTGCCCCGCTCCGGCAGCACTGTGCAGGGCCAGGGACCACGTTGTGTGTTGTGCTGGGGAGCGCAGCCACGTGTCCGGCTCGCACAGAGCCCAACACCATGTTCTGAGCAGCAGGGTAAGGGGGCCAGCGGGCAGGAGAAGGGGCACGGAGGTTCTGGAGGGGGCAGTCAAGAGATGGGGGGGGTCGGGAGTTCGGGGGGGGCTTTTGGGGGGGAGTGGAGAAAGTTTTGGGCAGTCAGGGTACGGGTAGGGTCCTGGAGGGCAGTTAGGAGCAGGGGTCCCAGGAGGGGGCAGTCAGGGGACAAGGAGCAGGGGGGTGGGGGGTTGGGAGTTCTGGGGGGGGCTGTCAGGGGGCAGGAGTGGGGAGAGGGATCGGAGCAGTCAGGGGACAGGGAGCAGAGGGGTTTAGATGGGTTGGGAGTTTGGGGGGGGGGCTGTCAGGGGGTGGGAGTCCCAGGGGTCTGTCTGGGGGTGGGGGTGTGGATAAGGGTTGGGGCAGTCAGGGGACAAGAGGCAGGGAGGCTTAGGTAGGGGGTGGAGTCCTGGGGGGCAGTTAGGGGCAGGGGTCCCAGGAGGGGGCAGTCAGGGGACAAGGAACGGGGGGAGGGTTGGGGGTTCTGAGGGGGGCGGGAAGTGGGAGGGGCAGGGGCGGGGCTAGGGCGGGGCTCCTCCCGTCCTCTTTTTTGCTTGCTGAAATATGGTAACCCTACACTAGCTATGCAAATAAAGCTACAAGGGTCTTTTTAATGCCCTTTCCACAGGGCTTGTTCTATTGTCCACAAAACAAAAGCAAATCAACTACAACAAACTCTAGGCCATAACCCCCAAGAGCTTTCCTTGCTTCAGATGGACAGGAGGACATATCCTTTCCCCTTAGCTCCACTTTGACCCAGCTCACCCTTCTTTTTTATACTCTTCCATAAGAAGTCATGTGGCCAGCCAGGATCTGTTAACCCTTTTAAGCTTGCGGCACCTTTACCTGGTCACAGAATAGCTACAGGTATTGTTTGCTGGCAGAATACTGAGAGAAAACAGCAGTAGAGAGAAGTAAGCAGACTCAGCCGGACTCCCAGGATTTTATAAAAGGAGGCTGGGGGGAATGGGCAGAACTTTTACACTAGAAAAGTTCAGACCTATATGAGGGCACCATTGTCACCCTAATTAACAGCACTGACTCAGGTGAGTTGACCTGAACTAGGAAAGCAGCATTACACATATGGCCAAGAAATAGGCTGAAAACAGAAATATTTTGATTCAGGTATGCTAATGCCATGTCTAAAGGGAGTTGCACTTTAGTTACCTCATGTCCCTATTCTTCCCTCCTTTACTCCTGGGGGAATTCTGCACCACTGCATGTGCACAGAATTCATGTCCCCTGCAGATTTCTTTGCTTCCCCGCAAAATAATGACTGTGACAGAGAAACAAAGGGAAGCTGCAAGAGCAGTCACACATCACGTGCTAGCAGTGCAGGTACATTGTTTCAGGCACCCAAAGAGGTAAATCACAACAACCCAGCCAGTGACTTCTACCCTGAGCCGGGATCAGCTGCTAGTCCCATCTGGGCTGGCAGCAGGAGAGGACGGGACTTCCTCTTCTCCTGCAAGCAATGGCTGGGGCTGTGTCAGACCCACCCCCAGAAATCTCCCCCAGCTACAGGAAGCTGAGCATCCTCCCCTGCTTTCAGCTGTGAGGGGGAGGGTTCACTGTATGGGGAGCTGCTCCCCCATCCACCCAACCCCCGTTCATCCATACCTCCCACACCCACACATCCCTGCCAAGCCTCACCCGGTACATCGAGAACTCCCCTATCCCTCCATACCCAAACCCTACCCCACTAAACCTCAACCCCTGCATCTGGAGCCCCCTGGCATGCAGATCCCCTACCTCCAGACCTCTACCCCTGCACCCAGATCACCCACCACTGATCTCCCTGCACTCAACCCCGGACCCTGATGCCCCACTCCCTGCCCCACACTGAGCCCCAACATCCAGACTCCCATGTCACTGATCCCCAACTAGCTGAACCCAGCCCACCAAGCCCCACTTTCCCAGCACCGAGACCACTGCACCCAGACCCCTCCACTGAGCCCCAACCATCTTCACCTGGAAGCCCCTGCAGAGTCCCATAGCCCCTGCACCTGGAACTCCACCAACAAGCCTCTGTGCATCCAGATCCCCCAACAACTGCACCCCCCCTCTGAGCTGCCTGCATCCAGATTGTCCCACACAGAATACTCTCATCCCCCACACTGAGCCCTTCTACACTTGGATCCTGCCTGGTTAAGCCTGCCTGCCCGCCCCACACCTGGTGCACCTGGCACAGAGGAGCAAGGCCCCAGCGTGTTTCTGGGGCAAGCCCAGACCTTGTGCTGTGCCAGGGTCACGTGCAGCCTCGCTGCTGAGTCGGTGTCCGGTGGGGGGGGAAAGGGAGGCTGCAGAGTGATCTCCCACTTTCATGCAGCCTGTGACCTGTGCTCCCCACAGCCCTGCTGGAGCCTCTGGATTTATTTATTGACAAATGAAACATGCAGAATTGTAAATTATTGTGCACAGAATTTTTAATTTTTTGGTGTGGAATTCCCTCAGGAGTTCTTCCTTCCCCAGCTGCACTATATCTACTATAATGCACCTTGCCCTTGCTAGGTCCAAAAGAGGAAAGGAATTGTCTTGCATGAAGCTGGATACGTTCTTGAGTTCTGTTCATCTTAGTGGTGCTCAAGTGGTGATGCACCAGCTGAAGGTAACGATATGTGAGAAAGGTTAGAAAGATACCGGTGGGGAGGGGGAGGTTCTTTTAAAAATACTGCATCAGCTGCAAAGGAATCTATTGTGAATTACCCTGGAATAGAAATTTTAGGAGTTGTTTTGATTAAAGCATATATTCAGAAAATATCCAAAGGGCTTTTGTATTAAATGATTTTTCTTTTGGGGGGCATTTGCTTCTTCAACAAAAAAAATCTCAAAACTTTCCATGGAAAGCACATACTTGCCTTGAACATTTTAATGTAGTAAAAAAAAAAAAAACACCACACACCACAAACCTGATTTTCCAGTTTTCACAGAAGTGTACGGCTGGAAGGGACCTCAAAAGGTTATCTAGTTCAGTCCCCTGCCATGAGGCAGGACCATATAAACCTACATCATCCCCGAGAGGGGTTTGTCTAACCTGTTCTTAAAAACCTCCAATGACAGGGATTCCAAAAATCCTCTTGGTAACCTATTCCAGTACTTAAATTTATCCTTATAATCGGAAAGTTTTTCCTAATATCTAACGATTACTTGTCATCTTACCATCAGTGGACATGGAGAACAATTGATTTCTTTATAATAGCTCTTAACATATTTGAAGACTTATCAAGTCACCCCTCAGTCTTCTTTTCTCAAGAAGAAACATGCCCCCCCTCTTGGTATTTTCTCTACACCTCCCTTCCCCCACTTTAAGAAAAAAAAATCCTCCTAGGTCAGGTTTTCTGAACCTTTCACCATTTTTGTTGTTCTCTCCTGGGCTCTCTCCAATTCGTCCACATCTTTCCAGCTTAGGCCCCACTAGTGCCGAGGAGAGTGGGACAGTTACCTCTGTCGTCTTACATACGACACTCCTGCTAATATACCACAGAATTAGATTAGCCTTTTTACATAACTGCATCACTTGTTGGTTCATATTCGGTTCATGATCCTATAACCCCAAGATCTTTTTCAGTAGTACTATTGCCTAGCTAGTTATTCCCCATTTTGTAGTTGTGCATTTGATTTTTCCTTCCTTTCCTTCCTTGCACTTTATTGAATTTCATCTTGTTGATTTCAGACCTGTCTGTCAAGGTCGCTTTGAATTCTAATCCTGCCCTCCCAAGTGTACAGTCTTTCAACAAGTTGTGTACCCACCTTATAGTAACTTCATCTAGACCACATTTCCTTAGTTTATGAGAATATCATGTGGGGCTGTTTCAAAAGACAAATCAAGATATATCACGTCTAGTGTTTTTCCCCCCTCACCTCGACTGCCCCCCATCCACAAGGCCAGTAACCCTATCAAAGAAGGAAATTAGATTGGCGTGGCATGATTTGTTCTTCATAAGTCCATGCAGACTATAACTTATTACCTATGCTAGGTGCTTACAAACTGGATTGTTTAACTAGCCCTAATTTTACAGATTGGGAACTGAGCTACAGGGAGATTATGCACATGTCTACACTGCAATTAGAAACCCATGGCTAGTCAGTGCCAGCTGACTCAGACTTGTGGGGCTCAGGATAAGGGGCTGTTTAACCGTGGTGTTGATATTCGGGGAACCCTCCCGCCTCACAGTGTCCGAGAGCCTGGGCTCCAGCCCAAGCCGAACATCTACACCACAATTAAACAGCTCCTTACCCCAAGTCAGCTGCCACGAGCCAGTCATGGGTTTTTAATCGCAGTGTAGACATATCTTAAGTGACTTGCCCTGGGTCACACAGGAAATCTGTGGGGGAGTTAGAAATAGATCACACAAGGCCCAGCTGAGTGCCATAACCTCTCTCTTTATCTAAGAACAGGCATTTCTGGATTCCTGGAAGTCAAAAAAGTGCTCACCAAGACATGTTGTATATAGAAATCCATAGATTTGGGATAATTAGTCCAGCATACAAAGACTGCATCTGTATTTCTAAACTTAACATTCAGACTGAACACGATTTTGTGTTAAGTGAGTCGGATTTGTGCAATAGAGAGGATTACTAATACTGACAAAGGTGGTGAGCCATATAGGGCATGCCTGCACTGCACACTAAGTCCAGGTCTGTGTTTCCAAGCCCATACTTGTGGTTCCACACTGCACCATAAACCTGAATTTACAGTTGCTGGACCCAGGTCTTGCAGACATGTTAATCATTCAGAACAGTCATTCTGCCTTGGGTCTGTGGATTGACCTGTGTTCACACTGCAAAATGATAGAGCTTAAACCTGAGTCACAGCAAAATTCAGGCTCTGACCCACACTCCCTGCAGGGTTCTAGGTCCCGGTTCTTGAATGCTTGCTGATCTGAGTCAACCTGATTTGTGTGCAGACAGAAGTGGGGGCTTGTGCTCAAGCTTGAATAAAAGCCCATGTTTAATGTGCAGTGCAGACATACCCTCAGATTGAGGGTACATCGTCACTACAGAGCTAAAATCGGCAATGCTGCAATTGATACAGTGCGTCTGGTGAAGACATGCTGAATCAATGGGAGAGCGGTCTCCTGTCGATTTCTGTACTCCACATTCCGAGAAGTGTAAGGTAAGTTAACAGCATGGTGTAGACACTGTGGTAAGTGAATCTAGCTATGTCAACTTCAGTTCGGTTATTTATGTAACTCGAGTAGTGTAGCTTAGATGGATTTACTGCGGCAGTGTAGACCAGGCCTCAGTAATAACACCAGTCTAAGAAAATGAAACCCTTATTTGTTTCTTTTTTTTTAAAATAAAAAGTAGTGTAATTTATATTTTGGATATACAGTTAAGCCATGGAACACTGCACCTACACTGCGTTACATGACATATTCCAGGACATTTTTTAAATGAGATTACGTCATTCTTTAGACCCAGGGTTACCAGATAGCAACTGTGAAAAAAATGGAACAGGGGGTAGGGGGTAATAGGTGCCTATATAAGAAAAAGTCCCAAAAATGGGACTTTTAAAAACAGGACATCTAGTCACCCTATTTAGACTTTCACATTACTAAAAATAGAAGTTAACAAGCTGGTCAAATCCAGGCCAAAGTTACAGTAGCTACCTGGAAATGCCCTTTACATATCTATCATTGCTACCGAATCTAGGCATTCCCAGGTCCCCTTTGTACCTCTGGGAGGGATTTCACAAATAAGCAACTAAAACCATTTTCAAAAGAGAAATAAGAAGAGAGTTTCCCATTTAAAAAGGTAAGCTACTGAAACTGCTAATCAGTTTTGTAGGAGGTGCCTAGTGAAATAACTTTGCAGATTAATGTGCTTATTGTTATAATACAGATGAGGTGATCTGCTGGGAGAGGGTGGAGTGCCAGCAGTGAAGCATTAAACTGCTTTCCTATTTTAAGCATTAAATTGGTTCTTTACTATGTCTTGCTTGTAAAAATAAAATCCTGATTAAAAGGGATTGTGCATTTTTATATTTTTCTTCCCCATCCAGGCAATTGTGTCATTAAAATACTGATTTATTCTCGAAGCCATATCTGTAAACCCATTTAGAGCCGCTTCAAAGTAGAAAACAGCTTTTTGGAAGGCTTTGTTGGGCAGCTTCCTAGTGAGGTGAAAAACATCAGCAGCAAAATAACTACAGCATGTGCATACTTTATGGAACCAGTCCCCCTTCCCCCCAGCATACACAAAATCACTTTTAAACTATGCACTCTTTTTCCCAGAGAGGAAATTCAGCTTTAAAAAGTGAGTTTGTGTCTTTATTGGTCTACAGTGGGAATATTACAAAGAGAATAAAGCTTGAAGTTTATTTCCATAGTATTGTCACCTTTGCTGTTTACTGCTTATATACTTACTAATCACTGCTGCAGCATATACAGTAATAGCTCTTCCTCTCCCTGCACAAACCCACATTAGTATTATGGGGAAGAATACAAATACAAAGATTTCCTTTTGATTGCCTTGGCAGGAGAATAGAAACCACATAGATATAGATTGGCTTGTTGTTTCCTTATGCTCCCCCATCTGTTTGTCTCCACCTATTGTCTTTTGTCTTATACTTTTGTCCTGTGTTTGTCCAGCACTTAGCACACTGGAGTCCTGATTCATGACTCCTAGGCATTACTCCAGTACAGCTAACAACAGATATACAGACCAACCAACCAGGGCTAGTTTGTGTCTCTTCGGCACAGTCCTGAGCTGGGGGTTGTGAAGAGCTCCACCAGACCCAGGCTATTCTCATCTACCCTAGGAATCATATTGACACAGATCCACCCAGAGAATTAGAGCCGGACATTGTCTTGGGACATCTAGACTAGAGAGACTGAGCTCAGCAAGCAAAGTGTGTGTGTGTGTGTGTGTGTCTCACACACACGAGAGAGAGAGAGCGCTACCTCAAAAATAAGAGGCCTCAGTGTCATCGTAGTTTCAGAAGACACCAACAACCTGTCAGCTCAGCATTGTATTCATGTAGCTAGGATTTCTGTTGTCAGTTATTTGGCCCCACTGTGCCATGTGGTTTCTTCATTTTATGTTAGTTGTGTAAAGAGCAAAAGACATAACCATCATGTAAAATAAACCCATATCACTAAGAATATACCTAGACTCCATGTCACGTCACTGGATTTCTACTCTGATAAGAACCTACCTGCAACGCCCAGGATATCTGCTCCCGCTCAACAGAAGGGAGACAACACTTTCTTTTTCTGCTAGCTATTTCTCATTGAAATCTTGAGCTAAGAAGAGATTTTGTATATGGCAGATGGAATTTCTATAAAGATAGTCTCATCAATTGGACCAACTGCCAAATTATGAAAAGACCCCACTCATTTCATGTGGGAAGAGGTCATTGCATGTTTCTGTTTCACTGTTCAAAATAGAATAACCAGAGTCCATGCTATATTTTCATACTAATACACACACACACACACACACACACACAGAGTCATGAACATCTAAATTAAACTTCTCTTTAGCTCGATATTGTAATGTGAATACTTCTGTATTATATCAGTCATTTGTTGACTTGCAGATGCAAGTTTGTGTGCAAAAAGAAAGTAATGTAATGTCAAGTGAACTACATTATAGTACATGCCAAACTAAAAAATTTTTGGAGCTATTTCAGTACTCAGAGCAGCAGATCCTATAGACTGTGATTCTGTAACTATACAGCAGGAAGAGAGGTTGTGTGTCACTATAACTATCATTAATAAAGGAAGAAAAGCCACATTAAATTTACTTCCTCTAGGGTTTTATCTTAAGAAATGAGCTATTTGAAACAGAGCTATTTGGGTTCTGGTGAAACTCCCCCCTAATGAAATGTTTGTTAACCTCAGCCAACTGGCCTGGGTTTCAGCCTCAGGCTTGCAGGGATATCCTGGTGCCACCCCCACCAGCATTTTTTCTCCCTGTCACTTTTCAAAGGGAAAAGCTTAAAACAAGAACATCCTGTTCAATAAATAAAAATAACTCTTTTGGAGTTTTTTTGGAAGAGTGACATTGGCCACCAGTCTAGTGCTTTGTGAGATCTGGCCAATTCACCCTTAAATGGGGCAGATATCATAAAAGAATTTAAAAAAAAATCCCATTTTAAAAAATTTAAAAACCAGACTTAATTATTGGAATTAAATACAGGTTTATGTTTAAAACTAAACATATTTAAAATTAAATTTGACATTCTGACAACCTATGTTAAAGCCTTTGCTCACTATAATCTATTATAATCAGTTAAATTAAATGTTGAAAAATATTAAGCGATAAATGTTTGCTGCTGAAGTTTTAAAGACTGTCAAACCACTAAACTGATGGAAGTCATTGGGTGAGCACCTGGAATCAGAGTTTGTTGAAATGCTAAACAGTTTTTGATAGTTTTTCTGTCTTAGCAGAAGAAGCTACTGCTAAGACAGAAAAATGATTTCCTCCATTTCAGTTTATTCAACTGGTTCAGTTCAAGGACTATTTCATTCAAAGTTAAGAAATTAGTTGAGAGTTGAAAAAGCAGGAAAGCCTGTTTTCCTCTTCCAACCTATGACAAGAAATTAGGTGTGAGAAGGAGATCTACTTATTCTAAAATTGTGAAGGACATAGTGACCAGAAATAATAAGTTCAATCTGTTAACTACACAGATTACTTCTTTGGTGTAATAAAATCAGCCAGTTTTAGATGCAAAACATGTTTTGATAAAACAGAGTTTTTTTCCTTATCCAGCACAGAAGATAGTTTTATTTAGCAATTTAAAAAAAATAAATACTGCTTTCATGCATTTAACTGAATAGAGCTTGACACAAATGACAAGTACAAGATCAATCATCTAGTAAATAAAGAAATGCATCACTCACCTTAATACAAATGCAAAAATTAAGAATCTGAATAAATGTAAAATAAGCTATATAATTGCCCAAATAAATGTGTGATATAGATAGTGTATCCTCCTGGCTAGTTTAAAAAAAAACAAAACCACCCACGACCAAATTTAGCATAAGAGCTGTATTTAGTTGCAAATCAACAACTTTCCAGTGGCTACCAATCAATGAGAATCAATGCATCTTTAGGAAAATAAAGTGCACGTGCAAAACAAGATTAAAATCAATTATTTAAATTACAGCTTTAAATCAGCAAGCAAGAAACCTTGATTTAAATCCACCCACCACATCATTAAAAGTCTTCATTTACCTAACGTGTGTGTGTGTGTGTGTGTGTGTGTGTGTGTGTGTGTGTGTGTGTGTGTGTGTGTGTGTGAGAGAGAGAGAGAGAGAACGAGAGAGAGAGAGAGAACAGCACCATTGTAACAGGATCTGTTTAAATGTGACAACATAGTCCTACTATAAAAAGAAGTTACTAGTGCAAAACTTGTGCTTTTGGGGGAAAATCTCTGTTTTGGATGCTCATTTCCTTTATTCTGCCATTAAAAATGGAAGCTAACAGCTAAAATTCTTTACACATTGTCAAGACAAAATATCCTTACACATCATCAAATAAATATCAATCTAACAGGTGCCACTTAGAACCTGCCTTCTCTCTCTGTGCTCAGAGGCATGCTTCAACGCATGCTGTTAATGGCCCTGTGCTGCAATACACACTTTAACTACTGCCATAAGCAACCAGAATTCCATGAAGTCAATGCAGTTGCTCCTGTCTACTCGAGTGGTGATATTTGGCCTGATGAGCTGAGATAAGGGAACAGTAGTTGGTTTAGAATTCTCAACCTCCGCCCTTTAATGTTTTTGAGGTCTTTTTTTCATAACTGGATTATGGAAAAATAAGAAAAAAAAATTTTCAGCACACTGATATCTATAAAGCACATGTCAACAAAAGGCAACAGAAAATTGTATCACTTCACCTACCATTTTCTTTTCTTATAGTTTTTGTGCAGATTTGAAACGCCTGTAATTTGTCTCCAAGTCAGATATAAAACTGCAATTACCAACTAAACAAAAAAGTTTAATTGCAGTTCTAGTGGTCACCATTAGGCAGCCTGCAATATTTGCCAACAGTTACAACATAATGAGAACAATGTGTCACATGAGGTATATATTCTGTATATGAGAATCAAACTTTTCTGAATAACTTTTTTCTTAATAAAGGATGGGCAGTTTCCAGTACCCTGGTTCACAATGAATAGCGCTGCTTTCAAAATCACAAATTAAGTTTGTGAATGAGAACAAGAAATCAGAAAATTTGGGACTAGAGAGGAAGGAAATCGGAAAAAAAAATCAAGATGGACACAGGAGCCAGCAGAAATTACATTAAGCATAATGGATAAAATTGAGGAAACAATATATAAGATCATACAGTGGGACTAACAGTGAAGCTATTGGTGGAAAAAGGTCTTTCTGAAACTATCCTTGGCTGTCAGTGAAAAAACAAAAGTAAGAGACTTCAGCTCTGTGTAGGTCCATTCAGCAGTGTAGATTTTAAAGTTTGCCTTTTGACATACTGCTAAGATTAAAAGCAATCACACACCAAGAAAAGAGCACACACGTGTGTATGCACAAACACACCCTGATCCTGCATCTATTTGTGTGGTCTCTGTATTTGGGTGGAGTCTCATTGACCTATCCATATCAACCCAACCATATGCCACTAAAGGCTTTATACCACATTTGTGCATTTGGTGTTTGCTACATGTCCCGCAGGCAAAGAGGGAAAGAAGGTTTCTTCTGTTTTTCCAGATTAATTCATCTTTAAATCAGATGCCTTAGTTACTGTGAGAACAAACAGCATTTTAGAAACTTACAAAACTTAAACACCCCAGCCCTCCAAAAAATCTGATCTCATAGGACATTCCAGAACTAGGAGTGTTGTATATTTCATTCTTTGTCCAACAGTATAAGGTACCCCTTCATAGCCCTGATGAGTTGCAAAAATTGGCCCTTAAATCTCTCAGTGGTCCATGATGAAATGTTACCCATGCTGCATCTCAAACCATTGTAAGAAGAAGAAAATATTACTCTGGCAGGTGGAATGGTCTCTTTGTTTGAATCAGGGCGGGAGAAGTGGGAGGAAGGATAGAGCGCCATTCAGAGAGAGAGAGAGAGAGAGAGAGAGAGAGAGTGTGTGTGTGTGTGTGAGAAAACAGATTCTTCCCCCACCTGACACCCCCCCTTCCCCTCTCAGGCGTGCTCCCCTCCCTCCCCCAGCAGCTTGACTCCCCTGGCCCATGAGCCCCTACACACACACTCACACACTCTAAATTTGAGTGAGTGGGGTTGCAACCTGAAGCATGGGGTTACAGTGCTACTCAGCTTTGGTCCAGCCAAAAAGTGGTTGGGCCTTCACCTTGGTGGCCCCGTCGGCTGCTGGCTTCTCATTTTAATGGCAATAGCTTGAGGCTACCAGGGGTTTCAAATGTTGGAAGTGGTTCCCATGGAGATGAATTATTGGGCAAAGGCCAGGCAAGGTGGTCAAAAGTACATCATAAATTGCATTTATCACATTGCACTGCTATGTATTATATAAATGTCAAAACTACAGATATGATGTGTGCATTAGTATTATTTAAACACAAGGGACTAAAAGCAATCACAGACCCAGAAAAGAACACAAAAAGAAAAGATAAATCAATCTTTGTGATGGAAAACGTAAATTAAGTATATAAACCAACAGTGTTCCATTTGCAGTAGTTTTCTCCACTATCTCTCATCCTTTCATTGTACAGAAGGAAACAAATTACATGATAGTTACTTTCTTCAATTTGTATATAAAAAAAACCCACACACACATTAAAATTGCATTTTATATTTTCAATTCAAGATGCAGACAATTAGAAAAGACTCATCTATCTAGATCTCTCCAGAAGAGAAAACCTGAATCCAGATCAGATGAGAAACAATACTACGTGGATACAACAGAGAGCGAGAGGATAGAATCATCCAATACTGCGGAACCATGTTCACCAATAGCAGCCAATCCACTTTATTACTTTGATACTCAACAATTATTACAAGCTTAATCCAAAGGACAAAATGCAAATATTTTCATCAGGCACAAACAAATGCTTCTTTAACCAGATTACTTTGATCAGCACAGTTGTGTGTATATAACTCTGATGGCTGACTTTGCAATACTAATGAAGCATTTCCCCTCCCCCAGGTTTCCTGATGGACATCCCTGGAAATTAAATTTTCAACTTCTCAACAGAACAAATAGAGCACAGACAGCAGTACTGGAAGTTTCATCATACTGTGCTGCTGGTGCATCTCAATTTTGACTTGTGTACTAGTGTAGCTTAGTTTCAGCATCCACTTCATATCTGGCCTCTTTGGGTGTGTCTACACTGCAATAAAAGACCCCTGGCACAGCTGTGGCTGGCCCGAGTTAACTGGCTTGGTCTCACATTGCTCAGGCTGCAGGGCTAAAAGTAGCAGTGTAGACATTTGGGCTCAGGCTGGAGCCAGAACTCTGAGACCCACCCCCGTCATGCGGTTTCAGAGCCCAGGCTCCAGCCCAAGTCTGAACATCTACACTGCACTTTTTAGCCCCGCAGCCGGAACCCCATGAGCCAAAAAGTCAATTGACCCAGGCTCTGAGACCCAGCGTCACAAGTTTTTTATTGCAGTGTAGACATACCCTTTGTTGAGAATGCAAATAAGATTCAGACTGATGTGGAAACCTGTTCAGTAAGGATTCAAGTGAAACTAACAATTCACTTGACCTGAGCCACTGAACAGACTGCAAATTGCAACTACTTTTTGTTGCTGTCAGCCTGGGTTGGATTCAGTTCATTGGCTTACTGAAGAAAAGATGATGTGAGTTTTAATTGCATCTGTTTATAAGCAGGTATCTTAGATAAACACTATTATGGTGAATTCACAGTAAGCTTCTGTTAGCAAGCCAGGATAGTGTGCAAAATATCAAATGTTAATTGATTATAAAAGTAAAGGTTTCAGAGTAGCAGCCGTGTTAGTCTGTATCCGCAAAAAGAAGAACAGGAGTACTTGTGGCACCTTAGAGACTAACAAATTTATTAGAGCATAAGCTTTCGTGGACTACAGCCCACTTCTTCGGATGCATATGCATATGGGCTGTAGTCCACGAAAGCTTATGCTCTAATAAATTTGTTAGTCTCTAAGGTGCCACAAGTACTCCTGTTCTTCTTTTTATAAAAGTAAAGTTCATACTGGTTGTGTATATATCAGTAAATTTACTGTATCATCTACTGCAGGAAATATACTTATTTGTTCAAAGTTATTCAAAAATACTGTTATTGACCTTTCATTTTTTACTCATTCTATCTGCTCTAGTAACCCCTGAAGTACCAGATTCGGTAAAAATATCAATCTCCCACTCTGCAGAAGTTCCTCTCCACCCTTCTCTCTTCACCCCCCCCCCCCCCACACACACACACACACACACAGTTTTTCAGGGCTTACAGGGTCCAAAAGATTGGCAGGGCTTTATAGAATCTGGCTCAAAATATTTTACATTCTTCTATTTTTTATTCCACTTAAAAACATATCTGCCACGACCATACAGAGAGACAGGTTATTTTCCAATATCAAAAATGACTGAAGCATTCACTTATATTTGATGAGTATCTCTACTGCACGCGAAGAAGAAACTAAAAATTCAGGTCAACTTACAAATCAGGACAGACAATTTATTGGTCTTTAAAATTCACATCTGAAGTATGGCTATTCACAGGGATGTCAGATATGGAGAAGTTGATTGGGTACATTCTACATCAAATTAGTTAATGCATCATACTAAACTCAGGGTATGTCTACACTGGCTACAGCACTGTGCCGCTTCAGTATAGACACTTATTACAGTGATGAGAGGGGTTCTCCCATCGCTGTAGGTAATCCACCTCTCTGAGAGGCAGCAGCTAGGTCAGTGGAAGAATTCTTGCATCGACCTAGCACAGCCTTCACCGGAGATTAGGTTGGCTTAACCTCGTTTCTCAGACCGTGTGGATTTTTCATACCCCGAAAGACGTTGCTATGCCCATTGAACTTTTCAGTTTAGACTAGCCCTCAGTCGTCACAAACTCATGTTAAAGCACAAATCCACACTGGTCCACTCAGTCACTATTCTATCCTGTTTTAAAATCACTCTGCAAACTTACCTCTTTTGCAATGCCTGCAATAGAGCAATTCAACTATTTTTTACTCTTTTCATAGAGACAGATATAAAATAGTGGAAGCACCAAGTTATGTATGTGCCTAGTGTAGCTATACTTTTCTATTGCTGCAACACTCCCCCCACCCCGCTGTTGCTTTTTCTCATTGTCCATGACTGTGTGTCTCCTGTGACATGCACATGTCAGGGTTCTGTAAAATAAGCAGTGTTCTGAATTTACCTACCTTAGATGTTTCTGGTTCCACCTGCTGTCTCTTGGGTGTCCCTTTTGACTCAAGCACCTTCCGAGTATTATCATTCTTACGCGAGGGCAACTCAACTCCTTCACCTTCAAGTGACAGGTTAATATCTTCTGTGTGGACAGGACGATCAATGCCATTAGGATTCAGATTGCAATGGATAGCTGAGGAAAATTTGACACATATGGCTTAGAGAGAACACTGCATTGGAAGGAATAAAAATAGTCTAATAAGGGAAACATTTATCATGAATTACAGATAGTCACAGGTATCTAGGGCTACTTCTGATCATGTCAAAGGTATCATAGCTTGATATTGAGACAGGATATGGCATTTGTGGAGGAGGAAACAGAAGGAAAAACAACACTGCATAATACTATTCTATTCAGGTTACTGTAGCATACCTACTGAGGTACCTGAGCATCTCTGTGATCCAAGTGCCTTATCATATAGGTCTTATCAGCATGAGCTAAATGCATCTCATACATTTATTGCAAAGTCACACTGAGTTGGGATGGAATGGAAAGTTTTTTTTGTTTTTTAAAGTGTAAAACCTTGTTACTTGTTCCATTAAGTTCTCTGCTTAATAAAAGTACTTCAATTCCTAAATAGTATGGGACACACACATGGGGCATGTACAGCAAATCAGAAGGCTATTCCAATGAATGAGAATAATGACTTGCACAGCTAATTGTCTCCCCTTAAACCCTATGCACCACTGAAAATTAACATTTCCACCATATGAACAAATTAAAGGAACTTAACACCTATGAACACACACTCCTATACATACTAAAGACGCACAACCAGAAATAGGAAAAAACAGAGAAACTTGCAATGGGATTTAGAATTCTGTTGATATTTTAACTGGGTTTTTTTGGTCTGAAATTGCACGTTCCCATATTTATGGGCTGACAACCTTTTATACAAACAGATAGACTTTCAAATAAACTGATCCTGAGGCTGCTTCCCGTTCATGTAAACAAGTGCTCAGATTTTTACCTTTTACTTTCCGATTACTGTACTTTTTTCAGACATTTATAATTAATGGTCCAATCTCCCTCTGTTTGCAAAAGAGATTAGCACAGGCAATTTTGTTCAATATTTCTTCCTAGGGGGAATGAAACTGAAGAGCCACTAAAGAAAACAATATAGAATTTAAATGTTTTTGCTTTGCCTACACATTGGTGGTTCTGCCGCCTCCTCTCGTTCTAACCCACTGGTCTCATTTCTACCCGCCATTAGATCAGCCTTGAAAAACTGTCATGGACAACCGAGCTAAAGCAGCATGAGCCCAGAGCCTGGGAGCAGGTACTCTCTTACTAGAAAGCCCTTTCATTAAACCCCAAATGCCCTTTTAAAATCTATACAGCTGAGATTCCAAAATCTTAGTCCAGCAGAAGACTTCAATTAGAAAACAAAGTTGAAGCACAAGCCTGGGAGCCAAGAGATCTGGGTTTCCCTCCTGGAACTTCTATAAACACCTCACATGTCGGACACGCTACTTCATCTGCAAGTGTGCCGCAATTTCTTCCATCTGCCCACTGACTCTTGGGTGATTATCGAGTGATTGGAAGTCATGGAGGTAGAGTTAGGGGAAATTCAGTGTATGAGATTGAAGGCACTACAAAAGTGCAAAGTATCATTGAAAATCTCAACCACATTCTCCTACAGTAGAATATAGTCTTTTCTTTATCCCTTTACAAAGAAAACTGTTGTGGTGCTGCACAGAAACTATCAGGATTAAATGTTTTCTTGAAATGGAATAAAAATAGAGAATTAAATGTAGTAGTGGTAATAAAGAGCAGGAGTGATACCCAAAGGTCCTATTAGGATTATTTCCCATTGTGCTAGGCATTGTAAAAACGTATAGAAAAGCACAGTCTCTTTCCTGAAGAATTTACACCCTAATCAAAGACAAGATGCAACAAAGCAGTGAAATTGACATGGCTGCCTGGCTCCCAGCCCTGAATGGGGGTCCAGCCACCCAGGGCTTCTCACCCTGGCTCCCAGCTAGGAGCGGAATCCATTCTTGCCCAGCTCCCAGTCTAGCAGCCTCACTTTCTTGTCCATTTCATGGCTCCTGCTGTGAAATTGGCAAGACAGCCCATGTAAGTAAGGCAGTGTCTTCAGACACTTTGTCACCCTAACTACACCGACATAAGCTCTACACCTCTCATGTAGGTGAAGTTATTATGTCAGTATAATAGAGCACTTACAATCGGCAGGAGGAAGGCTGTAGTGTAGACACGGATATTGTGACGTTGTGCAGTCTATATGGTTTTATAAAAACTTGATAATAAGTCAATATAATGTAACAGATAGTTTTAGAGAAAATACGGTAATATGTGAATGTAACGTAACTGGGATATGCTTCATGTAAAAGGTCTCTTGTAAGGTATCATTGCAAAGCTTATAATCTACTGAGTATGATCATCTGATTTGTATAAATGTACCACTCTTGTATCTAAAACTAGAAATATAAAATGTAACTCTGAGGGCCTATTGTAATTGTGTAAAGTGTGGACCATTAATGATGGTTTGGAATCTTGATGACTCCCATTGTCTGCAGATGGCTGTATTTACCTGTGAGTCTTCCTGTATGTGTGTGTGCTGGCAAGTGAGTAATGAAGTCTTGCAGTGACATGTGATCATGTCACCTGAACTGGAATCCATCTTTAACCTAGTGCTTTTCCAGTGAGGGGGGGTGGAAACCCAGAGAGACAAAGAGTTCCCGCCCTATGCAAAAGATATATAAAGGGGGGAAGAGAACAGAGAGGGAGAGGAGCCATTATGAAGAATCCCCTAGCTACCACCTGAGCTGCAACAAGAGCTGTACCAGGGGAAAGAATTGTGCCCAGGCCTGGAAGATGTCCAGTCTGAGAAAAACTTACTGAAGCATCTCTGAGGGTGAGATTATCTGTATTCAGTTTGATTAGGCATAGATTTGCGCATTTTATTTTATTTTGCTTGGTGACTTACTTTGTTATGTCTGTTACTACTTTGAACCACTTAAATCCTACTGTCTGTATTTAATAAAATCACTTTTTATTTAGTAATTTACTCAGAGTATGTATTAATACCTGGGAGAGCAAACAACTGTGCATATCTCTCTCTCAGTGTTATAGAGGGCGAACAATTTATGAGTTTGCCCTGCATAAGCTTTATGCAGGGTAAAACGGATTTATCTGGGTTTAGACCCCATTGGGAGTTGGGCATCTGAGTGCTAAAGACAAGCACACTACTGTGAGCTGTTTTCAGGTAAACTTGCAGCTTTGGGATAGGAGATTCAGACCCTGGATCTGTGTCTGGAGCCAGACGGGAGTGTCTGGCTCAGCAAGACAGGGTGCTGGAGTCCTGAGCTGGCAGGGAAAGCAGAAGCAGGGGTAGTCTTTGCACATCGGGTGGCAGCTCCCAAGGGGGTTTCTGTGATCCAACCCGTCACAGATATAATTAGGTCGACATAAGCTGCCTTACATCAACCTAACTGTAGTGTAGACCAGTGTAAAAACAAACAAGAGAAAGGAAGAAAATGCCGGTGTTTGGTGGAAGAGGAACAGGTGGTTACCGTGATTAAGCCACCTGAAAAACTTGAGGGTTCAGAGGCACAGAAAGATTATTTTGCCTCAGTGCAGAGACTTGAAATTTGGCAGGGAGTGAGAGAGTGGGGAAGTGTTGCTCTGGTGTCAGGGACGGGCCCTGTGCTATTCATGTTGAATGGCAAGAGAAGATATACTGGGTCAGGACTTTCCATCCTCAAGGCAGAGGCAGACTGTCCTGCTGGCTGTAGTCATATGCCTATATGATCCCCTCCTGCACACAGAAAAGGACAAATTATTGCAACAGCTCTGACACTAGTATAGCAGTAGTCTCTCATGACACACCCTGGTCCAGGCAAGCAGTTGGGCAGAGAATGGGTAGGAGATGATCATCTATAAGGAAGCACAAACCCTGGAATCTAGAGAAAGCTGAGTACTCAACCCCATAGATCTTGCATGGCAGTAGACTTGTTCATCCTCGCTTAAATGCCCTGGCCTCTGCTACAGAAGCTCAATAAGACCAATAGTCTTCTCGTAGCCTTTGGCTGCCAACCCCCATCTGTGCTCTAGCTTTCTCTAGGGGAGACACACAAAGCACACAGTGGAAGTTAATGCTGCCTCAGGTAACATTCTGATTCTCCTGTGGATTGCAGCTCCTCTGCTCTATCCCTGCTTGTACCCATTTCTTTCACACAGCCCAAAGACAATGCAGATTTTTAATTTATTTTTCATTGGGGGGGTTGGGGGGGAAGAGAGAGAAGACATCTTGTGAGGCCAGTTTGATTTGCTCCTCACTGTGCCATGTCTGAAGGGAATAAGTGAGCCAATATTTCATGATTCCGTGCAAGCATAAACATCACCTAAAATGGTTAAAATTAAATGTAATTAAATTAAAAAAAAAAAAAAAATCACATTCCCCACTCTCAGCCCATCCTCCTTTCAAGGTAAACAACAGTTTATTTCAGTTATGCTGCATAGTGGGATCCTTCAGGACACAAAAGTAAAAGATGTGCAGTGATGCTAGCAGTGATGTGACGGGCAGATTCAGATTCCAATGGCTTTTTACTGGAGAGATGAGGCTTATTCCAAACAAACACAAGCTGTTTAAGAAAAGCCCATTACAAAATTGTTGATATTATGAGGAAGGAAGGAAAAAGACATTTCAAGTTTGCCATCCTGTGTTTTTTTGTTTGCTTTACCATGGATTTAAATGACTACACAGTTAGGATAGACTAAACACAGAGTAAGCAAATGTTGTACTGAATTTGTTCCTTCAAAACACCATGAAAAGGGTCATTTAGCTGAATTCATTTTGCTTCGGGAGCACTCCTCTACTTCCCAGTGCTTTTATTTTTCTCCAACCCTAGGCCCACCCTCGCTCTCGCACATACAAAGAATGTTTGCTTGCACTGACCTGTTTTTTTCTGCCCCACTCTCAGTAAGCTTAGAATAAATAAGTCAATTCCATCTACAGTATTTACTCAGACAAGTTTAGGGTTCCCCCCCCCTTTTTAATTTTAGTGTCCATCTCTCTCAATATTTGTTTAGGATAGGAAAAGAAGTCAAGGTCAGGTTGGTGGTAGCTAACCCAACCTTTTCCTTACAATCAACACAGGGTAATAGCTTTCACTTTGGTTTAGCTGGTCAAGGTCAACTCTAGGCTCCTCACAGGAGCCTATTACTCAAGGGAAAAAATAGTATTTAGCTAACACATGTAAAAGGGCCTTAGCATAACTGAGAATTTGTCTCCAAGAACTGCAGGGTCAATTAAGTAGAACTCAACAGGGAAGAAAATTATCCAGGTGTTTTGTGGAAGTCAACTCATGACGTGGGTCTCTGCTTCTCCACCATTTCCCTCTCCCCTCAGCTTGCTGTGAAAGAAGTCTCTCTCTATTCTATCTCCCCCCCCCCCCATATTTTTGAGTCTTCCCTTCCCTATGAGTAACTCCTGCCCATGTTCCTGCTTCTTCTCAGAGCTGTTCCATTAAGAGTGAGACTTAGCTGGTTCTTCTCAATTAAAGAAAGCTTAGGTGCCATCAGCTGCTGGAGAAACCATTAGGGAAAGCTTCCTTCTAACCATGGGCAAGTGAACTTTTCAGGCCCTGAACTCCCATGATTGAGAAGGAAGAGGAGAACCACAGGAGCAATATCGTCAGCCTTAAGCATTCAGAAATTATGAGTCAAGTCCCCCCAAAACATCAAAATCATGATTTTTAGTAATAATAAGGGAGTTCTTTTTTATTTGCCTGTAAGGATTGTTCAGCCTTTTTCAAGCTTTCCTTCACAACCATATGAGCCACAAACCATTTCTTTTCGATTTATTGCTCAATTTGTATAAGCTAATTGTCCTGCAAGCTGATCTATATGGGCAGGCTTCTGTGCTCATAGAAATCTCCACTAAGTTCAAAGGGGTTCCATGGGGGTGTAGGATCTTGACCATGCAGTTTGCAAAATCAAGGCCTAAATCTGAATTCAAATCTACATTTGCTTTCTACTACAATGTATTGTGCATTCTTGCATAGTGTGCAAGAAATATTTCATAATTTTACTAATTGCAGTGGAAATACTACCTGGTGCTTAAAGAGGTAAATAGATCAGTTAAACAACATTAAAGCATATTTGGTGAATGCTTTAGCTGTATACAGTAATAATCAATCACTCTACTCAGAAAAGCAATGAGTAAGAAGGTGCTATTTTTACTCACTGTTCTGCTCTGTGTATATCACAGTCTAATCTGCTTGCTTTTGTTATTTAGATTTGAAAAACAAATACCAGGAGAGCCTGTCTTAACTGTGACAGTGTACCCCATAAGGCTTTATGGTGAGGGGGTGCTTATAAATGTATGTATGACATAACTGGAATATGTTTTGTGCTGCCTGTGCCATGTAACATATCTCCGTAAAGGTTATGGTCTACTATATCTATTCATCCTATTTGTACACGCACACACACACACTATATATATATATATATATATATATATATAAAATTTTCTACTTAAGGTTAAGAATATGGCTGTATGCTTGCTTGGTTTCTAAGTAAGCTTTGGGAGGCATTTGGTCAGCTTCTTTAGGAAGGAATTCACCAGGTTTAAGTACCTGATCAGGAAACACTTGGAGAACAATGCATCTTGGAATGCTCCAATCCACATAAGAAGTCTTCCTGGAGTAGGGTTACCATATCTCATAAATAAAAAAAAAGGAGGACCCTCCACGGGCCCTGGCCCTGCTCATTTCCCCACCCCTAGCCCTGCCCCAACTCTGCCCCTTCCCCACCCTAACTCCGCCCCCTCCTCCCTCCCACTCCCAGCCAGGGGGAAAGGGCTGCCCCAGTGCTACCGGCTTCAGGGTTTGCCGGCCAGCCCCCAGACCCTGCGCCCCCAGCCGGCGCTTCCCCAGCGCAGCTGGAGCCCAGGAGGGGAAGCACCCAGCCGGGGGCGCAGGGTCTGGAGGCTGCCCGGCAAACCGTGAAGCCGGTAGCGCTCGGTCTTTGGGCAGTCCCTATGCCCCCGGACTCTGCGCCCCCAGCCGGGCACTTCCCCTCCCGGGCTCTGGCAGCGCAGGGTCCGGAGGCACGGGGCTGCCCGAAGCTGGTAGCGCTCGGGCAGCCCAGCTCTTAAACAGAGCCGAAGAGTCGGGGAGGAGCAGAGCCGCCATTTTCCCGGACACGTTCGGCTTTTTGGCAATTCCCCCCGGATGGGGGTTTGACTGCCGAAAAGCCGGACATGTCCGGGAAAAAGAGGACGTATGGTAACCCTATCCTGGAGACATGCAAGATACCATGTGGACAATGGCTTCGGCCTGTAAAGACTGAGTCATGCAGGGACATGTGACTTGCCCAGGTAACTCCAGAACTCCATCTTGGAGCTGGACTTTGCATAGGAGGAAGGAAGGGGGTCTCCACCCACGATAGAGAGTCCATTTAAACCCGTGGGAGACCCCTCCATTTTGTCTTCAACTGGCTAAAGAAGGAGCCTCTCCACACCCCCAGGATACTTGAAGGAAACTGAAACAAACGACAGTAACTATAGGGGGTCTGAGTGATTGCTGGACCCAGGCTAAAAGGAGATTAGCCTGTAAAAGGGAGCATTCTGGAACTGGTGAGGAACTTATCTGTATTCAGATTGATTAGACATGGATTTGCGCATTTTATTTTCTTTTGCTTGGTGACTTACTTTGTTCTGTCTGTTACTACTTGGAACCACCTGAAACCTGTCATTAAATCCTACTGTCTGTATTTACTAAATAAAAAGTGATTTTTATTAATTTACTCAGAGTATGTATTAATACCTGGGGGAGCAAACAACTGTGCATATCTCTCTCTCAGTGTTATAGAGGGCGAACAATTTATGAGTTTGCCCTGCATAAGCTTTATGCAGGGTAAAATGGATTTATCTGGGTTTAGACCCCATTGGGAGTTGGGCATCTGAGTGCTAAAGACAAGCACACTTCTGGGAGCTGTTTTCAGGTAAACTTGCAGCTTTGGGGCAAGCGTTTCAGACCCTGGGTCTGTGTTGGAGCCAGACGAGAGTGTCTGGCTCAGCAAGACAGGGTGCTGGAGTCCTGAGCTGGCAGGGAAAACAGGAGCAGAGGTAGTCTTTGCACATCAGGTGGCAGCTCCCAAGGGGGGTTCTGTGATCCAACCCGTCACACTAACCTCTAAGTGTCCATTAGAAAACTTAAAATTCCCCATGAATTAAAAAAAAAAAATTACTATTTAAATCCCTTGCAAGATCTTCCATACTCAGAAATTGGAGACAGCCCCAAAACGTAGCTGTCCCATGCCAAGAAATAACCCCATACAACCTACATGCTGTCCCTCCACAAAATCCCATAAAGGTTGGAAAGGAGAGACAAGCTTCGCTGAGTGTCGGAAAGGTTAACAAACCAAAGCCACAGTGAGTAGAAAGCCAGAAAGGTTCCAACAATCTTATTAGTCACCCCCAACCCACATGTACATCAACTGAAAATTCAGCAGGTTTTCAACATCCCCCAAGGCAATACAAATCTTGCCAACATCTTAACAATCAACCTTTTAAAAGCCTCATCTAGGTTCTTCCATCCATCTCTGCCTACCTGGCTCTTTATTTATGGATGGCTCAAAACTCCTTGTTAACTCTTTCCATGAACCATTTGTAAGTTTCCAGGTGCTTGGTTTTAACCTGTTTCTTCAGAGCTAATATAAAGTAGCCAGACAGCATTCCCTCAAGGGATGTCTGCCTGACAAGAACTCTCAGGCAGTTTTAGCAGCCCTAAAATTCACTAAGACACTGGCAGACAGTGTTTCCCTTTCCTTGCTCATTCCGACCCTAGAGATTGAAAGTCTCCGATCAATTGATTTAGATGGGTGTCCTGACAGATCAGCCAAACTAGTGGGGAAGATACATGTGAAAGGCCATATGCAATAGTAGATTTCCACTTTTCCAAAAGCCACTATCTAAGAAATTCTGGATTTCCTCCAAGAATCTGGATTATTCTACACATTGAATCTGAACTGAGCATTTGCCACATCCCTAGCTATGCAACAAGATTTAAAAGGTTAGTGGACACAGATAAATCTCAACCTATGGAACTCGGTGGGATTAAGATTTGATTTGGACTACTTTACCCAGTGGAAGACCATTCAAGGTAACCAATGTGTATACTTGTCAAGTGGTCATGCCAGGTGTCATAAGGGTAGCATAAAATCCCTCCTTTACCTGTAAGGGGTTAAGAACCTCAAATAACCTGGTTGGCACCTGACCAAAAGGACCAATAAGGGAAGAAGATCCTTTCAAATCTGTGGTGGGGAGATTTTGGTGTGTGCTTCTTTGTTGTTCTCTCCAGGACAGAGAGGGACCAGGGCAGGAAAAGCCATGTCCTAAAACCCAACCTGAAATAAGCATCCAAGATTACAAAAATTGTAAGTAATAGCAAGGAAATGCGTTAGCTTATCTTTTGTTTTAGCATAGGGAAAATTCACAAGCTAAGAGGGAGGATAATTCCTGTTTTTTGTAACTTTAAAGTTTTGCCTAGAGGGGAATCCTCTGTTTTAAATCTTATTACCCTATAAAATTATCTTCACCCTGATTTTACAGAGGTGCTTCTTTTACTTTTTCTTTATTATAAAAGTTCTGTTTTTAAAAAACTGATTGGTTTTTAGAGTAGCAGCCGTGTTAGTCTGTATTCGCAAAAAGAACAAGAGTACTTGTGGCACCTTAGAGACTAACAAATTTATTAGAGCATAAGCTTTCGTAGACTACACCCGAAGAAGTGGGCTGTAGTCCACGAAAGCTTATGCTCTAATAAATTTGTTAGTCTCTAAGGTGCCACAAGTACTCCTGTTCTTTTTGATTGGTTTTTAGTGTCCTAAAAACCCAACGGTCTGGTCTGTGCTCACCTTGTTTACCTATTTGGTTGGTATATTATTCTCAAGTCTCCCCAGGAAAGGGGGTGAAGGTGTTTGGGGGGATATTTTGGGGAAACAGGAACTCAAAGTGGTCCTTTTCCTGAATCTTTGTCTAACTCACTTGGTGGTGGCAGCGATACTGTCAAAGAACAAGGAAGAATTTGTGCCTTGGGGAAGTTTTAACCTAAGCTGGTAGAAATAAGCTTACGGGGAGGGGGGTCTTTCAGGTGGGTCCCCACATCTGTACCCCAGAGTTCAGAGTGGGGAGGGAACCCTGACACCTGGTCTACACTAATGAGGTAAATTGATCTAAGGTAGGCTAATTAAGTTACATAACTTAAGTCAACGTAGCTTAGATTGATTTACATACATTTTCCCGCCAACATCGCTTCCTCCTCTCAGGGAGATGGACAACTGATAACAGGAGAGCGCTCTGCCATCAACTTACCACATCTTCACCAGACCCACTAAATTGACGCCGCTGCATCAATCGCAATGGCGCTGATTTAGTCAGCAGTGAAGACAAGCCCTCAGACTCTAATGAGTCAGTCTGTTTCTAGCTTTCAATGGGCTGTTTGTCCTCTAATTGTTATAACTACCCGAATAAATTGGCTTCTGGAGCCTGAGCCCCAACTGGTGTAACTCAGCCCAGCTCCACAAACCTGGCCAATTTACACCAGCTCAGAGTGTTGCCCAGGGCATAGACAGATCAGCCGGAATCGAAATGCTGCCTATGGTGACTAGTAACAAGTATGATTGGAATACTAGTAATATGCAAAGGCAGCAGCTTCAGAGTTTGTCTAATCCCATTTCCACCAATCTACACATCCAGTGGCCAATCAAATCAGTAGAATCCACACAGTTGGTCAGTCAGGCTCCATATCAATCATCTTTTTCTTGTACATCAATGCAGATTATATGTAGGTTTATACTAAAGTTTCTAAGGCTAAAGTTTGGTATTACTTTATTAAATAACATCTGTCTAGACATTTGTTACTATTAATCACTGTAAACTAGGTCATCGATACAACAATAGTGTCAAACAATTACAGAGGAGATCGTAGTGGAAAATATAGTTTCAGCAATATCTGTGCTGCTATTACTAATAATGATAAATTGGCAATTTCATTCTTTAGCAATCAAACAAATCCAATCATCTTTCCTCTTTCTAATGCCACTGACAGCCATACAAAAGGTCTACTTTGCACCGGAAAAAATCCCTTACTTTCCTATAGAACAGAAACCTATATAATATACACCTGCTCAGTTTGAAGTCAGATGTATGAAGGACTGAGTCAGAATTAACATTTTAGGTCCTCATCTTGCAGTCATTTATACAAGCTTAATTTTACTCATACAAGAATTTTACTAATGCAACATCGATACTTGTCTACTGGAAACTAGTTGGAGGCCACTAGCTCATTTTAGATAGTTCGCTAAGTAGTCACTTTCCTACCACACCTGAGATTAGTTTAACTAATGATCTAGAATAAAAGATAATCCATTACCATTCCTTGTGCCATCCAGATTCCCCCCCAATATGCTGTATTTTATTACTATATTCTATAATCTTGCGACCTTAGAAATGCAAACTCCTTCTTGCGTAAAGAGAGCAGCATTTAAATCATTAAAGTTAAGACCACTAGAATGACAGCCAAATTACTTGGAAGAGTTATTTGCCAATTCCATCTAGGATTCATAATTATATTTTAATATTTCTCAGTATTAGTTGCTCTCTAATGTCATGCTAATGACTGGGAGACTCATTGCAAAGGACTGAATCTTATGAATTTGTAAGTAAGGCTCTGATCCTGCCAGGAGCTGTGCGCAGATGCAGGTCTATCTGCAGTTAGCGCATTGCATAATCAAGCAAGGTGAACAAACATTAAAAAGGAGCAGGGGGTGTGCATCACAAAACATACTTGGTTAATTAAATTTTAATAACTGCAGTATAATTTGAACTATAGATCACATTCGGCAATGTGCCAGTAAATGTTTGGTAGTTTATTTTGAGATTCAATTCTGTAAACAGCAACTGTAATAGAAATTTTCTGAAGATATCTAGCACACAAAACCTGAAGACAGACAGACATTGGGAAAAGTCTTTTTGATTACTGTATAAATGTAACAGTAAGGAAATCAATACACCAGACACAAATTTGCATTTTCCTTATTATGGTTTATAAAAGTATACATCCAGTAAGTGTATGGAATACATTGGACTTTGATTCAGCTGTGAATCCATGCTTTATCCCCATATAAATTTGCTATGATCACAAAAGAAGATGGAAAATATTTATAAAATCTCATTAGCCTATTTAACTTATTTTGTAATCTCGTAATTGACTTTTTGTTTTTCCGTCCTGCTTTTCTTCATTTTATTACAACATGCTTCTTCCTACCAGACCTCCCACTCTTTGAGCCCATCCCTTCCCTATGGAGACTGAACATTCCTTTTTTCCTTCCTACAATACAATTCCTCACCTCCTACTGCTTACTCATACCACTGAATCCTACTGTCTCAGATACCCAGCCCACTCTTGTAGAAATAAACTGCTCGTTGAAAGTGTATCATTACTTTCTTAGAGAAAAATACAGAAGAAAGCTGTCATTTATACAAGTCACAATTCCCCTTTCTTAATTTTTTTGAAAAGAGCACTAATTACTAAAAAAAGTCTCTTGCTTTTGCAGTAACTTTACTATTAATACATAGAGGTCATAAAATTATTCTATCTTCCTGCACAGCATTCACACATACACAAAGCAGTAGCAGAACCTCATGGGATTAAAAAAGCAGTTATTAAATTGCACGGCCAGCGAGGATACCAAGTTGGCAGGAGTCAAAACTCTACAAACAAGCATTCAGAAGGACCGGGATCCACCCAAAATACTGTCCCACACCCTCTTCTTGACCAGAGGCATGATGGGTATCTCCTTGTGCATATGTTTTGGTTCTCACAGGCAGGACTAAGACAGCTTGCTTCTGTCCATGTTAAATCCCAGTACCTACATTAGTTGCTCTGTCTGACTCCTCCTAGGGGAGACACAGAGCATGTAGGGTTAGTTAACGTTGTCTAGAGCAGCATTAATTAATTCTTCTAGGCTATGCCGGCATTAGTTCATGCTGCATGGAGAATATGCTGCTTATTGTGGCTACTCTTCCACTCCCACCCCTACTTTCTGGCCTCACCATAGTGCAGTAGACCCTGGAGCACAGCTAAGTTGCAGTGCTATCTGCAATATCCTTTTACCTCTGGTACTTCAGATATAATGGAATGAGCACAGGGACTGGCAAGAACTAATCTTGGCTCCAGATGTGCTCTGGGATCTTGAACAAATCACAGCTTCTCTCTCTCAGTATCCCCATTTGTAAAATGGAGACAACGATTTATTTACATAACCTGACAGGGATTGTAGCAAAGCCGAGACTCACCGGCATAGCGCCTCCTACTGGTTGTCTGGGAATTAGCTCTTTTCCAGCATGCAGAGTGCCCTCTGCAGGCCGGTGTCTCGCCTGCTGCTGGCCCCGTGTCCCTCGTGGACCGCGGTGCCCTTTACCTTGGGGTTCTATCCTAGCAGTACTCCCACACTCTGGGTCTCCCCTCCCAGAGGAACCCCCACCCTCTACACCCACCTTGCCTCAGTGGCTACTGCCAGTCATCATCTAGCCCCTGTTCACTGGGGCAGACTGCTATGTAATGGCCACTCATCATTGGCAAGGGGGTAGGACCTGCTGCCTTTGCCTATCCCTGGGCTATATCTCTGCAGCCCCAGTACCTCAGTAGGCCTTCACCAAGGCCTGCAGCCTGGGGTTTTACCAGGCTGGAGTTCCCCAGCTCCCTTGCCCTATTCCCCAGCACTGCTCTAGTTCAGGTACTTTCCTCTCAGA
Source organism: Trachemys scripta elegans (assembly GCF_013100865.1). Taxonomy (NCBI): domain Eukaryota; kingdom Metazoa; phylum Chordata; order Testudines; family Emydidae; genus Trachemys; species Trachemys scripta. Next base: position 258,289,646 of record NC_048299.1, read on the forward strand.
CAGCTAGCCCTTCTCCCTCCAGGGCTAGAGAGAAGGGCTCTCCCTCAGCTCCTGGCCCCCAGCCCTATTAGCAGGGCCAGCTGGGCCCTAATTGAGCTGGCCACACCTGTGGCGGCTTCCCCAATCAGCCTAGCTGGGCAGCGTTTAACTTCTGCTGTCCAGGAGTGGGGCAGCTGCCCCACTACAGGGATGTTGTGGTATTTCATCAGTTACTGTTTGTACAGCACTTTGAAAATGTAAAGCTCCATGTAAATAAATTATAAGTCTGACAGTTACTACCACCTCCAGAAATCTAGCCAAAGCAGCAGATGGTTATATGGCATCTGCCAACCCCAAAGCACCACTACAGGGTCCTACAAAATTCAGCATTCAGCTCTCTGAAATACTTTGTCTTTCTTACTTGGTGGTCCTTGGCCAATTTCTGCTCTCAGTTGCCCGCACGCAAACCCAGAATAATTCTGGTTAAATAAATGAATGGAATTATTCTGGAAATGAACAATGATAACCAAGAGCATAGTTTGGTCACTTTCCCCTATCTGCTATTTTTGGCACCTTTAATAACTATACCTCTTCTCTGCATGCCTTTAGCAAATAACCGAGGGCTAGGTTGTAGAACCCTGAAGTCTCATGGATAAGTACTTACTCACACAAGTATCCAGCTCAAGTCAATACCACTGTTTGCATGAGTAAGTGCCCACTAATGTAAGTAAGAGATGCTTTGTACTAGCCCTCAACTCATAGCTCTTGTTCACAGGAGAATGAAGGACTCAGAATCCCTGCCTCAAAAAAAGCCCACAATCTAAACACCTCAGACACATGGAGGGTGGGATGGGAACAGGTACAGCAGGTTAGTGGCAGAGCCAGCCACAGGGGTGGTGAGTTATATGGGCCCGTGGTGCCCATCCTCCAACAATATTCAGGGTCCGGGGGCCCGGCTCCACCAATGTTTGGGGTCAGGTCTCTCTCCCGGCCCCACCTGCCACCACTGCATGCCTCCCCCAGAGCGTCCCCCAGCCCCGCCTGCTGCTGCCACACACCTCCCCCAAGTGTCCCTGCCTGCCCTGGGCAGCTGCCCTGCCACACCATGATGTGCTCCCTCACCGGCCGCTGCCGGCTACAACAAAGGGAGCAGCAACGGCAGCAGGCTGAGACAGCCGCTGTGCCTGTAGAGGGGGCAGGCGCACACGTGATGGCAGCTCCCTTGGCACCCACCACAGGGGAGGCGAGGGGGCTTCCTGGACCTGAGCAGCTGGGGGTTGGGTGAGCGTCGTGACACCCTCCTTCCCCCTGCCGCCACCGCTCCTGCCCCACGCTGGGCAAGGGACAGCCCTATCCCCCACTAAACAATGACAAAAAGTCTTTGCTGCCTCCTGCAGAGCATCGCAAAAGAAGGGGCTACATTTTGTTTTCATTTAGAAAGTATTTGCTTTTGAGGGTTATTGATCCAAGAGTGCTTGATTGTTTCCATAGTCAAGAGTATTAGTAAGGTTGATATTCTTAAATATTTTTTTATGATAGTGATATTGTGCAATATAGGGAAACTTAAATGCTTATTGTGTCCAGTCCATTTTTACATTATTTTAAAAAATATATATGGGCTTACAGGGTGGGGCGGGCAGGACTTGCACCCATTCTGGGCACCACCAAAAATTATAAAACCTGCCGCCCCCAGCCAGGAATATAACCCCAGTGTCCTAGCTCACAGTCTAAGGTCCTATCTACTAGACTATGCCACCTATATTTCCTCAATAACTCTCCAAGGCCTTATATCACTAGCATTTTTCTCTGTTTCCCACCATTGCTATTGTCTGTGGCACACAACGTTAGGAATCTTGAAGGCTTCATTCACAAGTTAAACAGGAGGGGTGAAAGAATGGAGCCCTATGGAAAACTGCATGAGAGTGCCTTGGGCAGAAAAGCAACTGCCCAAAACTCTGGGATCTCTGAGAGGAAAGGACAAAGACACTCAAGAGAAAAATCCATTTACCTGTTTTACACCTCATGGTCAAGAGCAGATGGCTGATCTGAAAGACTCAGCAATGAGACCTAGGGCCTGATTGTCTATCATGGCCAAGGTGTACTCAGTGAGTACAGGAGCAGGGGAGTGTCAGGGAGGAGGAAGGGAAAGTGGTTTGGCCCCTGGATAAGTTTAGAGCAGTCCTTAGGCTGTTCTACTTACATTTGGACCACCTGTGCCCCATAGGGGCTATGGGCTGATCACAACTAGAATGTAGCAGTGTTCCAACCCAAGCCCTGCTCACAGAGCACCCCAAAATTTCTTCTACCCTGGGTTTTCAAGGGTGAGCCTACCAGGTCCATGCAAGTCCTTTTAATGACAGTATTCCCCAGGGTGCAGATCCACTGCCTTAAAATGCTGTGGCAGCATAAGTGACTTTAAAGGGGACCCTAGGGCAACAAGAACTGGGCTCCTACTCTTAGTCAATTGTCAGGAAGAGTTCAGCAGCCGAAGCATTATTCATACTATACCCAGGCCTAAAACCAAACTGACAGAAGTCAGACCGTAGCATTTGTTATAAAACCACCATACAATATAATTAGCAGCATTTTTGCTCAGGAATAGGTAGAGTAGGATACTGTGGGTCAGAGCCACAGGGGCTGCTTGTGTACGGTATGCCTGTGTTATCTAGCCAGTGCTGTCAGTCACTCATTTTCATGAGCAATAAATATGTACTAGAGTCATCCTCCCCCCGCCTTCCCCACTGCAAGAGCTAAAAGAAAAATATTTTTTGAACCATTGTAACAAAGATCCAAAGGCTTTTTCTACGAGCTCTGACCTACTTCTCTCATTCTTACTGAGGGGAAGCAAACACTGAAAGGAGCATTGTCAAAACTGTTAGATCTAAAAATAGACCTACCTTGGCAGTGCTCCCATCTACATAGGCTCACTTTAAGGCCTGCAAATGGATTTTCCCCACCCCAAGCAATTCTCTAGTGAAGCAGGAAATACAGACACCATGAAACTCGCTAATCCAGCCATTCCACTCATTACCTCGTAGGTTAATTATACTGATCTAAAACTAAGCCCCATGCTGTACTAGTTGTCTCCCTCCCCCGAGCCATTCAGGTGTTTATTCTCTAACACACAAAGGAGCTACACCAAATCTCACATTTTGTGATTGCAATGCCACCCTCGCCCAACTGCCCCAACACGGAGGAAAAGGTCTCAGGTTTTCAAATCCAGTGCTGGGTATTTGCTGTACCAGCTAAATTCCTGGACACTTGACTGAGTAAGGCCCTGATCCCGCAAGGAGAGCTATGCAGGTGGACCCCTGACCTTAAGGTACGAAAGAAAAAAAATAGCTTCCCTCCACTAGTGGATACTAGACAAACCAGGTAGGAGGTCTGTGGCTGACTAATTTCCCATTCCTTTCTGGGGTAGGGATGCATAGGCTGAGAAGAGTGGAGCAGTGAGGGATAAGTAATCTCTTGGCTTCCTGCAGGAAGTAGGAATGCCACATGGCTCCAAAACCTCCTTCCAGCTACAGAGCACCACCTGCCCTGTTGTTGCAAGGGACATTGCTTATTTGTTGCCTATGACACATACCCTATATGCAGAGACTAAGAAACATTTGGTAAGACAATAAGTAGGATTTCAAGCACTGATCACACAAAGAATCATATACACCTCTACCCCGACATAATGTAGCCCTCAGGAACCAAAAAATCTTACAAAAAGAAGAACAGGAGTACTTGTGGCACCTTAGAGACTAACAAATTTATTAGAGCATAAGCTTTCGTGGACTACAGCCCAGTCCACGAAAGCTTATGTTCTAATAAATTTGTTAGTCTCTAAGGTGCCACAAGTACTCCGGTTCTTCTTTTTGCGGATACAGACTAACCCGGCTGCTACTCTGAAAAAAAATCTTACCACGTTCTAGGTGAAACCGCGTTATAATGAACTTGCTTTAGCCTCGAGCATCTCCATTATTAATAGTCCCGCCCCCTATCCAACCCCCACCTACTTTCTGCCCCTTGACTGACCCCTCAGAACTCCTGGCCCATCCAACCCCCATCCCTAATCACCCCCAGGACTCCCACGCTGAGCCGCGCGCTGCACCGGGCCATGGCGCTAGGACTCGGGGAGCTGGTGCACAGTAATGCTCACACCTGCTCGACCACATCAGCTGGAGCAAGCCCCGCAGGGGCGGGGCAGGGGAAACTAGCCCAGCGGCCGCTGCCCTGTCCGCAGAGCATGCCCAGCCCAGCAGCTGAGCCTGCGAGGGGGAGCGGGGAGGGCAGCCTCACCCAAGGTGCCCACATGGGGCCGGGGAAGGGTGAGCCATCAGTAGGTGACTCCTGCCGTGCGTGCCCGCGCTTAACCCATCTCTCCTCCTCCACAGAGCCCCACGCAGGCAGTCTCTGGTGAGGAGGCCACGGCCAGCTGCCTGCCGGGGCACATGGAGCCCCTGATCGCGGGCAGGTAGTGCGGCGCGCTATGGACCCAGAGAGCCCACCCGGCACTGCTGCAAGCAGGGCATAGTCTGCCAGCCAGGCCCGCTGTGTGCTGAGCCCTCCAGTGCCAGGACAGGGGTGCTGTCTAGGACGGGCACCTCTCCCTGCCCTGGATCTGCAATTTCCCCGCATGGACCAGTCTTCCCCAACTTCTTGGCACCAGCTGGAGCCCGTGTGACGTTCCCCAGCACTGCAGCTCCCCTCCTCGGGCTGTGGCTCCCCCCTGTTCCCTGTCCCCTGAGGCCCTCTGCCCCTTATCCAACCCCTCAGCCCTGGCCCGGCACCCTTAATCATGCCGCTCAGAGCAGCGTGTCGGAGCCAGACATGCTGACCCGCTGGAGCGCTGCTTTACCGTGTTATATCCGAATTCGTGTTATATTAGGGTAGAGATGTACCTCAGTGTAAAAGTATGATTTTATCCCATGAAGAAAACATAAGCCTTGCCATCCGTCCATCCTCCCCACTTCCCCCCAGAGAGAGAGAGAGAGAGAGAGAGAGAGACAAACAGACACTTTGAAAAGCAGGTAGCCATCCCACCTGGTAGTATGTGAGAACAGCAATCCTTCCTCTCTCACACATGCACAGTCACAGAGAGAGGGGGAGAGACAATCACAAGAAACACAAATGGAGGGAAAGACAAAAAGAGGACACAAAGAAGAGTGGGGACACAACTGGAGAGAGATACAGAGAGAAGGATATAGGACAATTTCAGGAGCTGAAGCAATCAATAGAGTCTACATGGGAGAAGAAAAACATAGGGATGCCCAATGGGAGAAGCTCATTGCTTTTGCCAGGGGGAAATAAAGAGAAGAGAAGCCCCAAATCCCCTTAAGAACAAGAGAAAGGCTCTCTGCCATTTCTCTCTCCCCTCCCAGGAAGATGCTGGAGGAAAGGAAACAGGATTATCATCCTCCCCTAAGGAGGGGGAGGGCTTCTGCACACTGGTGAGGCTTCTGTCCACTCCAGTCTAATCTCAGTCACCCTGCAAAATGCAGATAGCTCCCAGTGAGATAGAACCTGTTGAGGAGGAGAGGCTTGGTGGGTAAAATATCTAGGTTCAATTCCCACCTCTGCCACAAACTACCCATATGACCTGGGGAAGGCCACTTAATTTTTGTGCCTCAGTTTCCCCATATATATAATGAAAATAATATTCCCCTACCTCACAGGGGTTTAGCAAAGCTTTAATTCATTAATATTTATAATGCTTTTTGAGCTCCTCAGATGGAAGGCACTGCATAAATGACAAGAATTATTAAAGACATGAATGGATTTAGGAGACAGAATAAGAAGTGTTTAATCAAGTGAATAAAGAAGGTTTATAGAATGCACCATAGTGGGGTTTCTGCTCGTGTATGAACTGGAGCACTCCCAAATGGCAGTCTGTTTCATCTCTTTACCCACCAAGCGCACACACCCAGTTTGCATTGCATTGCATTGCTAACCCTTTTTGCCACAGAAGCAGCTGTAATTAAGCCAAGACTCTTCATCTATCATGGTTCACAAATAAAAAAAAATAATAGAGTTGCATCTGCTTAGATAAGTAATTAATCTGGCCTATACAGAGTTTTAAGGACAAATTCTAATTTTAAGGCAAAATGACTAATTTTGGGAGGCCAGCTTTATTTAGATACATATAACCATGTTTTCAGAAATAGCGACTAGCACTGGGTGCCTGCCTAGAGAAAACCAGGGCCTGATTTTCAGAGGGGCTGAGCCACCACAGCGCCAAGCAGTAGCTGAAATTTAGAACCTGGATCCACATTTTTCAAAGCGGATTTTGGGTGTCCAGTTTGAAACAGCGTGGGCTTGATTTTCAGTGACGTAGAGCACCAGCAGCTCCCTTTGGGTAGGTCTACACTTACCGCCGGACCCGGAGGTAAGCAATCGATCTTCTGGGATCGATTTATCATGTCTTGTCTAGACGCGATAAATCGATCCCAGATCAATCCCAGAAGTGCTCGCCATTGACGCCGGTACTCCAGCTCGGCGAGAGGAGTACGCGGCATCGATGGGGGAGCCTGCCTGCCGCGTCTGGACCCACGGTAAGTTCGAACTAAGTTCGAAGTGGGGGGTTAGTGTGGACCAGGCCTTTGACTGTGAATGGAGGGGCTGATACTTAGCACCTTGGGGGGGGGGGGGAAATCAAGCTCAGTGTTGTCTTGGTAACCCAATAAATGAGGCACCCACAATTAAAGGATGCTTTTCAAAACATTAAGCTGGGGCTTAATGACTGACCCAAGGCCACAGAGAAAGGCAGTGGCCAGGATGAGATTAGAATTTAGGAATTCCCGATACCTAGACCCATGCTTTGTGTACTAGAATATACTGCGTCGCAAGCAAGCAAGCATGAATTTCTGAGAGGGACAGTACAGAAAAAATGAGTTTATTTTTCCTAGTGTACCTAACCACAAATTCTCTCTCACCTAAATCTCCTTGAAGTACTCAGTGGGAGCAAAACACAAGTGCTGCTACATACACGTAGTCAGTTTCTTAGAAGAGTTTGGCTTCTAGTTAAGCACCTAAATAAAGTGGTCAGATTTTCAGACGTGCTCAAGTACGCAGCAGCTGCCACTTCACTTAGGTGTTTCTATGGGAGCCGGGCTTTTATTAGTATTTATTAAATCTGGCCTGTGGTGTATGAATTTTTTCCCGTTCTCCACTTGCCGGAGTGGGATACAATAGCATACTCTGGCACCCATATCTTAGAAACTCCCGCTAATACAACCAGATTTACATTCACTTTCTATATTGTGATTGGAAAGCATAATAGTGTCACCATATTACACTTCAGAAATTTAGAAACTATTTAAGGTAACAGGAGATAATTATAGCATCTGCTTTTGCATTTAAAAAAAATATGGGCGGGCAAGATAGGAGTGGTGATACGGAATACTCAATTCATGCTAAAATAGAAAACCTAGATATTTTTTGCGATATGCATGTGCTGCTCAGCTGCCTTTCCTGTGTGTAACATCAGCACCTTGGAGCCAGTTCTGAAGTTTTTTAACTGAAAAATACCAGTTGCAATGGAAAGAGCCCAGGTAGCCTCAAGGAAGGCCAGGTAATAATGGCTAAAGAGGCATAGGCAGCCCCCTACTATTCTGGAAATAAAACAAACCCACCCACAATTCAGAGCCATTCTTTGTTCCCATGGCCACCTGATTATACACTCCAATTCAGCCACAATGTAATTAAACACAAACAGCTACATATGTCAGAAGTCAAAACACTGGCCCTTCTTGGGGTGAATTCCAGGGGCTAGGATTTCAATCCCTGGCCTAGCCAAGCACTACTATAAGAGGAGGGCGTGAATCATATGTATAATCTACCAGCTCTTCTAGCATAAAGGGGGTGGGGGTTGAAAGCAAAGAGACGCGGCGGAGCTCTGGGGGAGGAATCCCCCCTCCAGCCCAGCCAGGCTAAGGAGGGCAGGTTTAGCTGGCACGACTGGGTTATGGGCTAGGAGAGGGGGCGCTTCTCAGGCACCTGGATCCGCTGGGTGCACTCGCCAGCCAGCCCACGGCATGTGGCCAAAGCCCCGCTTACCGCTCCACTTGGGAAGCCTGGACTGATGCCTTCCCCGTCCCTGCTCCGCGGGGCCAGCCCCTCGGCTGCTCAGGTGAGTGCCAGGGGGGAGGGTCCCCCGCAGAAGCAGCGGGCGCTTCAGCGTGCACAAGGACAAGGCAGGGGAAGGGGAGCCCTTACCTTCCACAGCCATTCTCTCAGCGCTCGCCTAGTGCATGCATAATTCGTCTGCCCAAGGCACTGCTCCTCTAGCCCCCCCTTCTCCCTCTCTCTCCCCCTCCAATGTTTTCTCTCTGCTCATCTGCGACCAAGACGATCAACCTGCAGCTCTCACGCTAACAAGGGGTAGCCGGCGCCCGAGGCAGCCTGGGATATGTAGTCCCCCAGCTGTGCTTAGGCAGGGGTCCATACAGCCCCAGGGGGAAGAGCCTCGCTTCACGGTCGCACATAATGCCCGGCCCAGAGATCAATATCGCAGGGAGGTGGGAAAGCGCGCTGCAGGTTTTGCTTTGATCAGAGACTAGACGGGGGAGGGGAGAGAACTACAAGTCCCGAAATGCAGCAGTTCGGTCTTACCGGAGAGCTGGAGTGGGGCTGTTTGATTGAGAACTTCCTTGTCAAATTAGGGAAGGAGACAGGTACGGGCAGAAGGTGGGGGAGGAAGATTTGGATTTGTGAAAAAAATGCCTTGTATTGATTTGGGGGAGCTCGCCACAGCAGATTGTGACCAGAGATCTTGCAAAGCAAAGAGCATCTGTTCCCTAGGCAGTTGCTTTGCAGCTGTCAGAATGCAAAATGGTTGCATTAAATCTGACTTCAGCACTCATTTTAGCAATTGCATGCTAATTGACAAAATAAAGTGTGAATATTTTCTGATTTGGATTGCCTTTCTAGGCTCCATCTATCCCAAGTCCATCACCATAGTATCTAAGCTCCTTGGGGATGGGGCCTCTTTTCATATAGCACTGAGAACACTGACAATGTTAAATAAGTAATAATGCTTTCATGCAATCTAGAAATTCTTTCCTTTCCAGTGCTGTCATATACCAATTCAATAGATGCTAGCATGGAAAAATGAACATCCTCTAATCGGCTTTATTTTGTAAAATCTGTGGGGCAAGGCCATCTTAATGATGTTGCTTAATATAAAACTGGACTTAATTCTTAAAATAAAATATAGTTTTCCCCACAGATTTGTACTGTATACATTAATAAATGTACCTATTCCCAGGGCCCATGTCGGCGCCCTCTACAGGCTCCCACACTTCTTATTTATTGCTTATTTCAAAATGTTTCAGACAATTTCACATGAGGGGTGGGATTTTTAAAAGTGCTCAACATTGGCCTAATTCTGTTTCCAGTTAAGTCAATGGTAAAACTACCATTGACTTCAGTGGGAGCAGAGTTGGACCAATCCTGAACACCCACCGCCCATCCTCAGATGAATAATTAAACATTCTGAAGGGGAGGAGAAAGCCTCCTTGACTCCTCACAAGAGATGCGTAACTGTACTTCTGTGGGTCACAACTGAGGGTGCTAAATTCAGGACAAACAGCTGAGAAATAGGGCAGACACACCCCAAGACTGGTGGCTAATCCCCCCATACCAAACCAGCAACAAAAGTGAACTTCTGTTTCATCGCACTGGCTAACAAAAAGTCATAAAAGCAGTTTCCTTGGGCATCCCAGAGTCCTTATATTACCACTGAAAACACAGGGTTTAAAGGTGTTTCCAACTGGTTCTTTACAACCAGTCTCATAAAAGAAAAGGTTCTTCTGATCCCAAAGGACCAGCCACACACCTAGATCAGTATATAACTTAGATCTTACCCAAAAATCATGCTGATGCCAATTCTTTAGTATCTAAAAATCTAAAGTTTTATTCACAAAAAGAAAGAAAGTTAAAATTGGTTAAAGGAATCAAATACATACTGTAATTGCAAAGTTTCAGAGTAGCAGCCGTGTTAGTCTGTATCCGGAAAAAGAACAAGAGTACTTGTGGCACCTTAGAGACTAACAAATTTATTAAGTTCTTGGTTCAGGCTTATAGCAGTGATGGAATAAACTGCTGGCTTAAGTCAAGTCTCTGGCTGCTTCCAAATCATTGGAAGGTCCTCAGTCCATTGGTTAGAATGTTCCCATTAATGTAAGTTCATATTCCAGAGGTTTCAGCAGGAAAGAGGAAAAATGGAGGTGTTTCCAGGGCCCTTTATAGCTTCTGCCATGTGAAAGGAACCCCATTGTTCTTATTGTGGAAAATTACAGCAACAAGATGGAGTTTGGAGTCACATGGGCAAGTCACATGTACATGCATTTCACCTAGTCACAGCAGGAAATCTCATTAAGTATAGACAGGCATCTCCCATGGTCCATTGTCAGTTAAATGTTCTTTTGATGGGGCACTCAATTTGAATAGTCCCTCCAAGATGTGCTGGCTAACTACTTTGTGGGCGTTATCCCAGGAGCAAACATTTGAAATCCAGGTATAGAGCCAATACTCAAAGGTGAAATACAAAAATGATACATGTATACAGATAGCATAATCATAACCAGCAAATCATAACCTTTTCATAGACATCTTACATGCCACATATTGTACAAAATTTGTTGCAAATATATAGCAGTTGTTGCAACAATGATCTATATGGTCATATTTTAATCAGATAACGTCATAAGGTGTGAACTCCATTAGCAAACTTGGGCCCTGATCCTGCAAGGAGCTGTTTATGGGCAGATCCCTACTTTTGCACAAAGCCCTGTTGGAGTCAATGTAGGTTCATGCAGGGGTCTGCTTGCATAGAGCTCAGTGCAGGAACTTAAATGCTTAAAATGTATTTTAAAATTTGGAGGATATGGTGTGATGGTTCTCAGAGTATTCAGGGCTGTGCGTCACTTTGTTTCTCTCTACCTCTAGAGAGAGGTAGTCTTGCCCGTGGTAGCTGGGTGTTAGCTCCCTAACACCACCAGCTTGTCAGCCACTCAGGCACTCTCTTCTGAGCTATGCCTTCCCTGTTTTCACTTCAAAGATTAACAATAGGTGCACCTGTCCCTTTGAATTGTTCCCCTATGGTATTCAGCCATTGACACTGGCCTCTCACAGAAGCCCAAGATCCTCTGCCCCTAAAAGGACCCGTGTACCTCAGTTTACCAGTTTTACCTTAAACTACCACTGCTATGTAACACACAGCACTTATAATAAAACAGGAGAAAGTCTGTTTAAGAAATAATAGATATTCCACTAGAAACAAGAGAGAGTGATAGAAACAAATGTTTACAATACAAAACAAAATCATAAAACATAAACTAGTGCCTATACTTATTAGTTGTCACCTTTCCTATCTAACAAACTAGGTTTTCATCCCAAACTTCAGTCTGTTGCAGAGCTGGCTGGCTTCACAGGGACCAGAATCCAAACATTATGAAAGACACCCCTGAGCCACAAGATGGTTCCTCAGTGAATGGATACAGAGTACTTCTCCTCACTCTGTGTTATATTGAAACAGTCTTTCATCTCTATTCATAGACAAAGTAAATACCTGTGTGTTGTAATGTTCCTTTTTTACCTCCAAGTGGTTTCAATTGTTTGCAGTTGTCTCTGATGGTTTTCCTCTGATAGTCTTGGGATGGCACAAGGCTAGGCAATTCAGATTTGCATTACATCACCAGGAGGAGGTGCCAAATCTCTCCTGCTTGACTGAGTCATCACCAAGACTAATTATTTCCTGGTGAAGAACTTTTACATCCAAGACCATAAAGCATACTTTCAACATAGTTACATTATTCCATAAATATTACCTGTACATATATCTCATGATAATGACACTTGGTAAGTGAAAAACTTTCAGTAGATACCTTATATGTTGGATAAATATAGCAAAATATCTTGCAAGTTATGTGTTTGATGGGTTCAAAAAAGAACTAGATAAATTCATGGAGGATAGGTCCATCAATGGCTATTACCCAGGATGGGCAGGGAAGGTGTCCCTAGCCTCTGTTTGTCAGGGGCTGGGAATGCAACAGGGAATGGATCACTTGATGATTACCTGTTCTGTTCATTCCTTCTGGGGCACCTGCATTGTGGCCACTGTCGGAAGACAGCATACTGGGCTAGATGGAACTTCGGTCTGACCAGTATGGCTGTTCTTATGTGTAGTGAGTTTGTCAGGTCTGAGATAAGAGTGGTTTGCAAAGAACAGGGGACCCTTTGACAAGGGGTCTCCATGTCACATATGGGGATAAACAATTGAAGAGAAGCAGCATCCACAAGGTTATTTTGTCAAAACAAAAGCATCTCTTGGTGGTTCGTCCCTTAGGCCACTACAGGTTTGGAATCCTATTGCTTAGTGCACTGCTGGAAGGTACTCAGTCTCTATGGTGATGAGCGTGGTCTAAGAACCAGAATAGAATAGGCCCTTTCTGACATAAATAGTACCATCTTGTAGTCACATGAAGTCAGTGAGATTAGCCATGTGAGCAAGGGCAATGGGACTGAAGCCCTTTACATTGAGGTGAACCTTTGTAATCGTAGCTTTCATGGTAGTAACTCTTCTTCTAGTGGTAGGAGGCAAGGGGCACACAGTCCTAGGGTACTCCTACACTGGAATAAAGATCCATGGCACAGCTGCAGCTGGCTTGGGTCAGCTGACTCAGGCCAGGCAGGCCCAAGCTGCAGGGGCTAAAAATTGTAGTGTAGATGCCAAGGCTCAGGCTGGAACCCAGACTCTGAGACCCCCCCACCCCCTTATGGGATCCCAGAACTTGGGCTCCAGCCTGAGTCTGAACTTCCACACAGCAATTTTATAGCCCCACAGCCTGAGCCACCTGACTTGGGCCAGCCACAGGTGTTTAACTGCTGCATAGACATATCCATAGAGCACTGCTTCAACCTCCCACAATTCTTTTTCCAAGCAACCGCTCATCCTTAAAAGCTGTTCTGAAAATCTTGCCTGCTATGGGAGAGAGGGGAGTGGGTGGGCTTGTGCCCTTTTCTGTTTCTTTGTGAGGTAACGATTTTTCCCCAAAAAAGTAACATTTTTCTGCCTTATTTTAAATACATACAAAAAAATTAGTATTTGTCTACTCTGGAAGAGTCTATAGCAATTGGGGGGAACTAATACAATTATGACTACAAGATTCAAGAGAATAAAAACTGAGTGACAGAGAAAACAAGGGGTTAGGCTGTTTGCAACTTTATAGTTTTTGTTTCTATTTGTATTTGAGTTAAATAGGTGCTAACAGCTAGTGAACGTTTTGGAGAAAGGACATCTTCATTACATATTAAATGTCCCACTAGTTCAAAATAGGGTGTGAACGCATGATAAACATGTACTGGGGTTCCACAAGAGGCCTTGATGCAAAACCAAGAATTTTGACTTTCCTGATATTTTTAAAGTAATAAAACAAGCAAGATTAAAAAAAAAAAAAAACCTGATTCTGGGGGAAAAAAAATCTTCCAGTCCTTCATTGTATATCCTGAAGATGCACAAAAAAATCGTATACAGGGCACCTTTAAAACACATTCCTTTCATGAAACCTTCTAGTGCTGACCTATAGTGATTACCTCAACTATGCTGATTACTTTCATATGCATTTGAGTGATCAGTCTTCATACTGGGTATGTCTGAGTCAGGTTACAAGGTCCCTAGCAGCAACCTTGTCTTTTATGTGGTCTGTAAAGCATTGGGAATATCTGCAATGCTCTATAAATAATAAGGATTGCAAAGAGCTGGTGACACTTCCAAGCACAAAAAACAATAACCTTTGTCAATTTGCTATAGCACAGGTGACAACCTTTATGCAGTCCCGCCCCAGTGTTGTTTATTTTTGGGGAGAGGGGTTAAATTTATGTATTTATTTTAACCACCCACTATGAATTGTGGTAATCTTAAAAGACAAATTAGCATAATTAACCAGCTGGTGTGTATGTATATCATTACCCTCTACTAGTTAGACTCAGAATTGTTTCTCTGAGTCAGACAGACCCTATAATGCTAATGGAGATTTTTTCCTTTAGTTCAAGTGGTCGGGGGGTATATTTTTGAAACAGGAGGGTCTGAGTTCTATCCCTGCTGTTGCTGTGATGTTCTGAATAGCAATGGTGTATAGCACAGTGGCAACTGTGATTATTCAGAGGTGGCCATAGTTTTAATCAGTCTTTGAAAAAGAATTTTGGTTTTCAATGATAATTTTGCAGCTGTTGTAAGAGCGATCTGGTAAATAAGGCCACCAAGCATTTAAAAATGCAATATTACAGATTGCACTACCTAAAACCTTCTAAACTCTAGTCAAGTGTATTTTAACATATACCAGGCTGGTTGAGTTAAAATGCAGGAGGGAGCAGAGGCTGTAGTTTGTTAGATTAGGCTAGCTAACTCTCTATCTAACACCAGATCTTAAATCATAGCCTACAAAGCCCAGAGAATTTCCTTGACCCAAAGAAAGCCTCTTCCTCCCACTTGCCTTCTATCTTATTTTTCTTTCATTCCCTTTTTTATTTTCTGTCTTTATCCTCATCTATCTCCTCTACACGTTAAAGGTTTGCCAATATAGCTATATTGGTACATACACCAGCAAGCCTTCCTAGCATAGATATGGTTTATACTGGCAAAAAAGTCCTTTTGCCAGTATCACTTATACAAGTTCCCCAAGTAAAATAAGGGTTACTGTCCAGCAAAAGGTCTTTTTTTGCCAGTCTAATTGCATCTACACTGGGCATTTTGCTGGCATAGCTGTTGGCAAAAAAATCACTCCCCTAATTAACTTAACAATACCGGTAACATTTCTGAGTATAGACCAAGCCTTAAGTGTTTTATACATTACCACAGTATTATCCCATGTCTATGTTGTTTTCTATTTCCCTTTCACTTGACTGAAAAATTCAACAATTTACTCATTAAGATCTGAGTGGCTCTTTATACGAACAATGAGCTTGTGATACAGGCACTTGCTTGTCTTCACCTGATGATCTCTTTAATGGTGTGCCAGAGAGTTACACCCTGTGCTCATTGCTATAGGCCAAGATTTTCAAATGTGACTAGTGATTCTGGAGGCTTGCATTTTTGGATGCCCTGCTTGACATACCCTAAAAGTGCCTGATTAGGAAAGTGATGAGCACCCACCCACTAAAAATCAGGCCCTTTTAAGATCTCAGGTTGGGATATGTTTGCAAACTTTGATCATGATCTATTTAATTGAATAGACCTTAATCTGTATAGTGATACTATAGCCATGTTTAAGTTTCCCATAAAACACTGGCATGACATCAGCCTTATCGCAGGATATCATAATATCTACTTACAAGCTACATCTCTGGAGCCTTAAAATGCCCATGTGTACTGCAGAATATCAGCATGTGGATTTTTCTTAAAAGGAACTCAGTAGTATTAAATGTAATTCACCCTTCAGGGTAGATAAATCCTCTATGGTATGGGATAACTGTTATGGCCCCAGAACTGTATATGTAAATAACATTGATTAAAAACATAGTGGAGTCCCGTCCCCCCCCCGCTTTTCCATTATATTTTAAATAAGACACAGCATGGAAGGTTTTAGTAACAAATGCAACCAACTGGAATAAAAGTGGTGAACAAGGGCTTAACTCCAGCTCTGCTCCCCTATTCCTCTTTCAGAGCTGCTTGGGCAGAAGAGAGGGAAGAATGCCTTTAGGGAGGCTTGGTTCATATCCAGAGTTCTAGGAGGAAGGTGGGGAGTTTTTGTGCACCCTTGTTTTTGCTTATATTAATTTATTCTGATTTCTTTGAATCAATGTCATTCCTTAAGAAAAAGACCTGCTGGGTCATTCCCCAGCTTATATGCACATATAGCCAAAATGCCCTTTGTTGATTTTACATATAATAATAATTAATGGAGATATCCTATCTCCTAGAACTGGAAGGGACCTTGAAAGGTCATCAAGTCCAGCTTCCTGCCTTCACTAGCAGGACCAAGTACTAATTTTGCCCCAGATCCCTAAGTGGCCCCCCTCAAGGATTGAATTCACAACCCTGGGTTTAGTAGGCCATTGCTCAAACCACTGAGCTATCCCTCCCCCCCAGATAGTGAAACTGAACTATCCGAAGAAGTGAGGTTTTTACTCACGAAAGCTTATGCCCAAATAAATCTGTTAGTCTTTAAGGTGCCACCAGACTCCTTGTTGTTTTTGTAGATACAGACTAACATGGCTACCCCCTGATACTGAATGCATAATTGTAGTTCAGTTTCAGTATCTCACTGTACATTAAAAAAGAAGAACAGGAGTACTTGTGGCACCTTAGAGACTAACAAATTTATTAGAGCATAAGCTTTCGTGGACTACAGCCCACTTCTTCGGATGCATATAGAATGGAACATATATTGAGGAGATATATATACACCCATACAGAGAGCATAAACAGGTGGGAGTTGTCTTACCAACTCTGAGAGGCCAATTAATTAAGAGAAAAAAAACTTTTGAAGTGATAATCAAGCTAGCCGAGTACAGACAGTTTGATAATAAGTGTGAGAGTACTTACAAGGGGAGATAGAGTCAATGTTTGTAATGNTTGACTCTATCTCCCCTTGTAAGTACTCTCACACTTATTATCAAACTGTCTGTACTCGGCTAGCTTGATTATCACTTCAAAAGTTTTTTTTTTTTCTCTTAATTAATTGGCCTCTCAGAGTTGGTAAGACAACTCCCACCTGTTTATGCTCTCTGTATGTGTGTATATATATCTCCTCAATATATGTTCCATTCTATATGCATCCGAAGAAGTGGGCTGTAGTCCACGAAAGCTTATGCTCTAATAAATTTGTTAGTCTCTAAGGTGCCACAAGTACTCCTGTTCTTCTTTTTGCGGATACAGACTAACACGTCTGTTACTCTGAAACCTGTCACTGTACATTAGTAACTGTGCTATGGTATATTTTGTAAAAGTAATAAATTCTTAATGTAATGGGACCTAACTAAAGCATCTGCTGTTATATTCCCTATCTCTGCTGAAAAATGGGAAGAGACTGATATTTTAGGCCCCAGTCCTGCAATCTGACCCGTACAAGCAAGACACTTCTGTCTGTGTGGATCAGATCCCACAACTGGAATATTACAGGCTAGCAAAACTCTACTGCATGTCAAAATATAAATAACTATTTGGAGCCAGATCCTTTGCCATTTATATCATCCAAGGAAAAAGCTTTTTATTAATTACCTTTCCACAATTTCCCCCTTTGCTTCTAGTAAGAACTGCATTCCACTATCCAAGAATTTGTAATCATCCCAGAAATAAGAAACACAGGTTCAAAAATATATTTAATATCATTTAAATATTAGTCATATTATACCATTAAGGCAGCAGCGAGCATGTTTTAGTGGTGTAGTGATTTTGCTTCATAATAACTGTCTCGGTATTATAATTAACTATTTGTACCTATAGTAATTATTGGCTAAATATATTTCAAATACTATTTAAGTTGTAGAATGGTCTTATAAGGTGATCCCTTATTTCCAGGATCAAAGGGCATGCTGTGTAGCCAGCTCTCGGGATTTTATCATGACTGTTGTGATATCTGGTGTTTTTTGTATATTCCCAGCTCCTGTAGTCAATTGATTACATCAGGATCTCAGCTTTCAGTTTAAAGACTGGTAACTTTCTTGCCCTCATGCAAGAAAAGCAGAGAAAAGCTTTAAAATGTGACTTGAGTGTGCCAAAGGGCTCAAGTCCCCAGAAGGCAAATAAAAAGACACACACACTCTGACATACACACATTATACTTTTACATTTTCACCATTGTTATGCCAATCTCATGATTTTGGGGCCTTTCTCATGCTTTTTGAACGCTTGCAGTTGGCAATATTGTGCCTGCTTACTACATTTATATCCCTTTTCTACATAAAGTGGATGATTGTTACCGTGGTATTATACAATCCAATGTATTAAATCATGCACGCAATGCGGCATGTGTGCCATTGAATACTGCCAGATACATGGAAATGCCATCTTCAAATGATCTGAAAGAGTTGTTTGTAATGATTAATCAATTATTGTGGTGAGCAAGACAGCGGTTTTATGCAAACTTAGGAGCATGCCAAGTGGTTGTTGCTTTAAGCAAATTTGTGGCAATGTCCTTAAGCAAGATTACCACAGAACAGCAGTAGGGAACAATTGCTGACATCAAAACCACAGCTGTGGTTCTCTTACATTGCTATAGTGTTGCTGTACATTTTTAACAAAGTTTAAATCTCTCTGGGCCATATTCTCATCCCCACATTTATGCTGAATAGTATTTACTCCACAAATAGTTCTGTTGACTTCAATGGGACGACTTGTGGAGTCAGATTCTATTCAATTATCAGAAGCTGGCCCTTTGTACAATTGGTATATCAGAGACCAAATTCTTCATTTCTTCATATTTTCTGAGTGTGACATGGTGTCCTGCCCCTTTAAGGGCTAGAGACCTGCAACCCTAGTTACAAAGTATTTTAAGGCCCGGCTTGACAAAGCCCTGGCTGGGATGATTTAGTTGGTGTTGGTCCTGCTTTGAGTAGGGGATTGGACTAGGTGACCTCCTGAGGTCTCTTCCAACCCTGATATTCTATGATTCTATGAAAGTAGGCCTATTGGAGCAGGGATCAAGTGATTCCCCTATAAGAGCAGCAAGAAGCTGCAGAGAAAGGGGGATGCTTGGCAGGGCCGGCTCCAGGCACCAGCTGACCAAGCACGTGCTTGGGGCGGCACCTTATAAGGGGCGGCCAATGTTGGGGTGGCGGGGGGGCGCTACGGTGTTTTTGTTCGGCGAGGCGGCGCTCGAGGGTTTTTTTGTTTGTTTTGGTGGCGTGGTGCGGCGCTGGGTGGGGGCTTTGGCAGCATGGTCCAGCGCGGC
>NC_048299.1:258308593-258316793 GCF_013100865.1 Trachemys scripta elegans
TGGTGGCGTGGTGCGGCGCTGGGTGGGGGCTTTGGCAGCATGGTCCAGCGCGGCTCCTGGGGGGGGCGGGGGTTTGGGCGTCCCAGCCCGGCACTCCGGGGGTTTGGGCGGCGCGGCCTGGCCTGGCGCTCGGGGGGGGGGGGGCGGGGGTTGGGGCGTCCCAGAGCAGTGCTCCGCGGGGGCGGGGGTTCGGGCGGCCCAGTGCAGCGCTCAGGGGTTTGGGCGGCGCCGCGCTTGGAGGGGGCAGGAGTTTGGGTGGCCCAATGAGGCGCTCGGGAGGGGGGCGGTGGTTTCGGTGGCCTGGCGAGGCGCTCGGGGGGTTTCGGCGGCCCAGCACGGCGCTCGGGGGGGATTTCGGCGGCCCGGCGCAGCGCTGGGGGGAGCGGGGGCGGCGGCGCGGCGCTGGTTGGGGGGTGTTACGGTGGGGCGGCGCTCTTCTTTTTTGCCTGGGGTGACAAAAAAGTTAGAGCCGGCCCTGATGCTTGGACTGACTGAGGAGTCTGCAGGAAGTAAGAGACTTCAGCAGAAGCATGCCAAAGCAGAGAATAGCTGCTGGGAACAACTAGACTGCAGCAAGGAGCACTGAGTTTTCCGAATAAAGGGTCCATCCAGACAGGGGAGACCAGGGAAACCCCGGCAGGAAGTTGAAGAGCATGGACTGGATTCTCTTGGGATTTGAACTTGTTTGAGTGAGGATGTGTATTGCCAATCTAATGCATAGACCACTACACCCTGCCTCTGAGCATGGACTTGATGGGGATTTGAGAACTTTCATTTTGAATATTTTGTTATGTTAATAAATCCAACCCCAGGAAGCAGAGTGGCTGAACTAGAGAAGAGTTTGTTTTAGGAGTTTGATTGAATGACTCCTTGAAAAGTGGGTAAACTAAGGCATGGCACCGGCAAAGCAACCTCAAGCCAAGACGGCACTGAATGGGTGAAAATTAGTGTTGTATTTTGGCCAGCCTGGGAGTGCCAAGATAATCCTTACAGAGCTACCCATGCAAATCACTTGTGCCAAAACCTGCAAGAGAGGGTACAAAAGCGCTCAGGGCAAATCAGGATGATGAAGTGCAGGAAGATTTTCAAAAATACCTAGGAGATTTAGGAGCACATGCCCTTTTACCGGCCTACTTCCTGGCTCTAAATAGCTGACCTGTGGAGTGTGGACTAGACCTCTTAGGGAAAGCCAAGATAGGGATACATAGCATAGGTACTACATAGCATAGTTCCTTATGGGGCTATGTTTTTTGGGACATACACACTAGTAGCCCAAAGCCAGGATTTGGTGATAGGAGTTTATGTGGTTAGAAGCCAAAAAAATATGGTGGCATGTTCTCAGGTAGCATAAACTGCTGCTGCATTATTGTAAAATCTTTTATATATCCCAATTACTCTTGAGTCATTTAATTAAGTCTTTTCTTTTTACTATAATTTAAATCTCTCTTATTGGAAGTATTCGCAGTGATATAGATAGAAAAAGAGAAATGTCTGGTTTTCTATTATTCATATACCGCTTTGAAAGGCAGGAAGTAAATATTACCGCAACAATGCATTGCTCACATTATTTGAGTTTGTTGTACAGTTCTTTTTATTTGAAAAGGATCAAGGCTGCAGGCCAACTGAAGGGTGCCAGATACTGAGAATAAGGTTATTTTTCTTCAAGTGGTAGTGTTTAAGCTGATGGGTCAAAGATCTGCTTGTATTGCAGGTATGGTCCTGCATATAGCACTGAAGGAAGATATTATACAATTAAAGCAGCCAGCTATGTTAGAAGATATCAAAAACTGAAGGCAGCAGCCAGTAGTGTGCAGAAAAGGAGGGAGTTGGGGAGGGCAGAGGGGAAGGAAGAGAGGAACAGAATTACGCTGAGAAATCTATGCAAGTGTCTGTCTATACATTATAATCCCTCTCCCACTTTACCATTTGAGCCTACGTTCGCATGCACACTAAACTCCCATTGAGTTCAAAGGGAGTTTCAGCCTCAGGGCCGCCCAGAGGATTCAGGGGGCCTGGGATCTTCAGTGGCGGGTCCCGGGGTAGAAGGACCCCCCGCTGCGGGTCTTCAGGGCACTTCGACGGCGGGTCCGGAGCAGAAGGACCCCCCGCCGCCAAACTGCTGCCAAAGACCTGGAGCTTCTTCCGCTCCGGGGGTCCAGGCACCACAAGAGTTTTCAGGGGGCCATGGAGCGAGTGAAGGACCCCGCTCCAGGGGCCCCAAAAAACTCTTGTGGGGGCCCCTGCGGGGCCCAGAGCCTGGGGCAAATTGCCCCACTTTCCCCCCCCTCCCCCTGGGCGGCCCTGTTCGGCCTTCATAAAGATGAAGTATGGCCATAGTCTATCCAGACTATGATGAGTTGGACCAAATGGCAGTGCTGGTTCAGGAAAATATAGGGTTATATTGTATGAATCCAGCAACATTAAATGCTACCTATCAATGAAAAACCAGCACTGCAGAGGATTCCTACTAGAACTAATGGAGAACTTGCTAGCCTTGTCTATTTCAAGTGAGTTGGCATTAAACTCCTGAGCGGAGATTCTACTGAGTGAGGATTCAGGAGTAGTTAATCAGAACTTGGGGTTCCTAATCCCTTTTGTTTAGAGAACTAATATGTTACGTTTCCTCCCGTTTCTCCATATGACAATGCAAGGGTCTGTCTCAACTGCAGTCAGGGTGTGATTGCAGCACGTGTAGACATACTTCAGCCCGCTTTAATCTAGCTGGCCCACGCATTGATAGCTATGAAGCTGCACAGCACAGACTTCAACGAGGTCTAGCCCTTTGAGTAATTACCTATTGTCCCAGTGGATTTGTACAGCCTGTGCTGAAGCCTGTACTTCTGTGACTTCATTGCGATCAGTACATGAACTTGATTAAACTAGGTCAGGTATGTCCACACATGCTGCAGTCAGCTTCTTCTGAGACCCAACTGAGGCCCAGCACATAAATGCGCCTTAAATCAGTTTATGTGTGTGGTGTGAAAACCATGGCTGGGCCCAGGGTAGATGTGCAAACACACCTAGGCCTTGCTTGAGAACGACCCTCTGTGGCACTTGTTGATTTCAATGGGACTTTAGGTACTCAGCAGCTTACAGGAGCCATTAAGCACCCCATACCGTCCGGCTGCCTCACAGACATGTGACTGATGGTGCAGTCCCATAGCTGTCAGACCTGTTGGATACCAGTTAGACGAGCAGAACTGCAGGGGCTCAATGCATGGATGAGATGATGGTGTTGGGAGGAGGGATTTAGGTTTCTTAGGAACGGGGGACCCTTTTGGGAAAGAAAGAGCCTATACAGGCAAGATTGGCTCCACCTAAACCAAAATAGAACCAGGCTTGTTGTAAAATTAAAAAGGTCATAGAGGAGTTTTTAAACAAAGGGCTGGGGAAAAGCTGACGGTGCAGACAGAGACATCCCTTAGGGGACGATTTATTAAAGAGGATACTCTATATCCTAGTAAAGAGAAGAGGATAGAAGTTGATAAAGTACAGGTAGGAAATGAAGAGAAATAGTCAAACAAAAAAGAGTCCCATTCATTTACATCTCATCAAGGCAGACAACTACATGTTGACAAATTTTATAAGTGCTTGTATACAAATGCTAGAAGTCGAAATACTAAGATGAGTAGTACACTTTGACCAGAGTAACTGACATATGTAAATTATTATATGTAAGCACAGTTCCATCCAAGATGTGGATAGAGCTAGATATAGTTTCCTTCTTGACAACAAGGCAACAGCGTTACCTCTATACCTTATCCTTCCCCTCATTTATCTACCTGTCCTGGATTGCCTAAATCTTAGGATATGTCTACCTGCACTCAGATGTGTGATTGCAGCTCGGGTAGGCATATCCACTGTAGCCGTAATCCAGCTAAAAATAGCAATGAAAATGAGGTGGCATGGTCCCTGGTGTGGTGCAGAATATACCCAGGCTTCTGGGAGGGTTTATACAGCTCCGGCCATCACATCTTCATGGCTATTTTTAGCGAGATAGGTAGATTAAAGCTAGCATCGGAGTACCAACATGGGCTGCAATCACAACTCCGATTACAGTGTACCCTTAGATGGTGAGTTCTCTGGGGCAGGGACTGTCTCTGAGCTTGTTTTTACAATGAGGCCCCCCACTATAATCCCAACTATAGATATGAAATGATGGGGTCTAAATTAGCTGTTACCACTCAAGAAATAAATCTTGGAGTCATTGTGGCTAGTTCTCTGAAAACATCCACTCAATGTGCAGCGGCAGTCAAAAAAGCAAACAGAATGTTGGGGATCATTAAGAAAGGGATAGATAATATAAGAAAATAAATATATTGCTTCTGTACAAATCCATGGTACGCCCACATCTTGAATACTGTGTGCAGATGCGGTCATCCCATCTCAAAAAAGATATAATGGAATTGGAAAAGGTTCAGAAAAGGGCAACAAAAATGATTAGGGGGGTATGGAACGGCTTCCGTATGAGGAGAGATTAATAAAACTGGGATTTTTCAGCTTTGAAAAGAGACAACTAAGGGGCGATATGATTGAGGTCTATTAAATCATTACTGGTGTGGAGAAAGTAAATAAGGAAGAAGAATTATTTAATCCTTTTCATAACAAGAACTAGGGGTCACCAAATGAAATTAATAGGCAGCAGATTTAAAACAAACAAAAGGAAGTATTTTTTCACACAACGCACAGTCAACCTGTGGAACTCTTTGCCAGAGGACGTTGTGAAGGCCAAGATTATAACAGGGTTAGAAAAAACCTAGATAAATTCATGGAGGATAGGTCCATCCATGGCTATTAGCCAGGATGGGCAGGGATGGTGTTCTAGGCTCTGTTTGCCAGAAGCTGGGAATGGGCGACAGGGAATGGATCACTTGATTACCTGTTCTGTTCATTCCCTCTTGGGCACCTGGCACTGGCCACTATTGGAAGACAAGATACTGGGCTAGACGGACCTTTGGTCTGACCCAGTATGGCCGTTTTTATGTTCTCTTAGGTTCTTATTAAAGTCAATGGAAGCTTTGCAGTTATAATTAATGGACTTTAAGATCAAGCCCTTACTCCCTCTGAGGTTCTTTAGGTGCTACTGAGAAGGCCCTCAGTGGTTGAAAGCAGCACCTTAGAAAACATTAGAGCTGTCCTGAGACCAAGTGCTTTGGCATTAATATTTCTACAAGACAAAAGGCAATAGTATCATTATAGTTTACAAAAACTATTTAACTGGATGTGTCTGACATATGCCCATAATACATCTGAAAGCTCTGCCTTTTCAGGCTTCCACTGTACTTTTTCTTTTTATATATGGCCACAAAGAGCTTCTTATTTTTAACAAACTGCAAGAACATACAGTACAATGATTGTTTTCACTTTTTTTTGCACTCCTCTTTCCCCTCCAGATCCCAGCACAACGCCCTTGCAAGCCTGTGTGATAGAAGGCTGGGTGGATTTTTAGTTTTTATGTAAGTTAGTGAACCGTAGATTCAGAATCCAACTTTTTTTCCTTGCTTCCCTTTTTTCTTTTTTTCCAAACATTGGGGAGGAAGAGGGAAGAGAGAATATTGTGTCTACCCATTTGGGCTTTGTTAGGCTTTGTTGCTTCTGACTCCCTTTCTCTACACCTCCAAAAACAGCCTTCTAAAAGAGATATCTTAATTGTGCCCAGAACCCATCTGCTTTTTAGGAGAACCTACTGACACCTAATTACCATCTGCCTCCTTCAGTTCATTCTCCCATAAGACTGCCTCATTTTTCTTTTTTGCACAGAATTGCTCCTCCTCTTCTGCTGCTGTCTGTACTCTGAGTGAATTCTTAAGACTCTTCTACATTTTTTTGTTATAAACCATTTTATATTTCAGCATTGGTTACTCCAAAATCCATAATAATATATCTTTAAAGCGGAGATTTTAATTGCCAACAAAAATTGGGAAATTTAGAATTAAGCTTCCCACCGCAACTTTAACGTTGCCTATTTGTCTGTATGTATTACAGTAGGATTCATTGTCTGATGGCCCAATACCATATGCAGCACCAGAAAGATAAAGTAGTACAGGCCAAGTGTGGGGAAAACATCATAAGCCATCTCACAAATTGGGATATATGCTGTAATATGAAATTCACCTTTGTGCAGAGGAGCCCCCACAAGGGCTGTACAACTACTTAAGCCCTCAAAAGAGGATATAAACACTGCAGAGGGTTTGTACTGACCCTCTCCTCAGGGGGAATTTCACCCTATGTGAACTGCCTAAAGCAGTGGTTCTTAACCTGGGATGCACGCACTTCCTGGGGGTGCGAGATGCCCTTTCTGGGGGTGTGAGACATGCCAGATTTTTTTAGAAGGTAAATCATCAAAAAACACAAAGTAAGCACAGGCACGTAAGTACAACTACTTTGTTTCCTCAAACCTATGTATTTATTAACATTATACATTTTTAACCATTACTGTAATATACAAACAAAAATATATCTAGATTTAAGGGGTACGAGAACATATTTTGATTTTTGATAAGGGGTGTGAGAACATATTTTGGGAACCAAAGGAGTACTTGCTGCAGTAAAGGTTAAGAACCACTGTCCTAAAGGGAACCTTAACTGCACCATCTATTGCATTCAGGATCATGGATTACATTATGTGAGGATCTGTGTATAGGGAACATCACAGATTGAGGTGACTACACTCCTAAATATACAGACCATTTCTCCACCCGGCTTTATCCCCTCAACTTTCTTCTGCAGCGCCTGTTGCACAAAGTCTGCTCTTGCAGCTTTTCAAGGGAGTCAAGGTGAACTTCTTCCACCACGTGCTATGGAACTGCTGGGGTATTTTCCAATTTGCATGTACAGTGACAGCCATTATAAATGGAACACTTATATACAGCAACGTGAGATACCATGGATCTGGATCCTGCAAGCTGCTGTGTGTAGAGGGACCATCAGTCTCTGCAGACAAGAGCATGCAGAATTGAGGCCACATTTACTTCCTGTCCCTCTGTGGGGATTTATCCCCATATTGACTGAGAACATGTCACCTCAGGACGAAATGCAGAGACAAAATTTCTCGATACTTGAAATGACTGCTTCTTAAATTAAATTAATGGAGATATCCTATGGAGCAGCTGGTACAGGAACCCACAAGGGGAGAGGCAATTCTCGATTTAGGCCTGAGTGAAGCGCAGGATCTGCTCCAAGAGGTAACTATAACAGGACTGCTTGGAAAAAGTGACCATAATATAATAACTTTTAACATTCCTGTGGTGGGAAGAACACTTCAACAGCCCAACACTGTGGCATTTAACTTCAGAAAGGGGAACTATGCAAAAATGAGGGGGTTAGTTAAACAGAAATTAAAAGATAGTGACTAGAGTGAAATCCCTGCAAACTGCGTGTACATTTTTCAAAGACACCATAATAGAGGCCCAACTTAAACGTATACCCCAAATTAAAAAACACAGTAAAAGAACTAAAAAAGAGACACCGTGGCTTAACCGCCATGTAAAAGGAGCAGTGGGAGATAAAAAGGCATCTTTTAAAAAATGGAAGTCAAATCCTAGTGAGGTAAATAGAAAAGAGCATAAACACTGCCAAATTAAGTGTAAAAATGTAGTAAGAAAAGCCAAAAAGGAGTTTGAAGAACAGCTAGCCAAAAACTCAAAAGGTAATAACAAAATGTTTTTTAAGTACATCAGAAGCAGGAAACCTGCTAAACAACCAGTGGGGCCCCTGGACAATTGAGATACAAAAGGAGCACTTAAAGACGATAAAGTCATTGCCAAGAAACTAAATGAATTCTTTGCTTCAGTCTTCATGGCTGAGGATGTTAGGGAGATTCCCAAACCTAAGCTGGCTTTTGTGGATGACAAATCTGAGGAATTGTCACAGATTGAGGTGTCACTAGAGGAGGTTTTGGATTTAAATAATAAACTTAACAGTAACAAGTCACTGGGACCAGATCAACAACAACAACAACAAGGAGTCTGGTGTCACCTTAAAGACTAACAGATTTATTTGGGCATAAGCTTTCGTGGGTAAAAACCTCACTTCTTCAGATGCATAGAGTGAAAGTTACAGATGCAGGCATTATATACTGACACATGGAGAGTGGTGTCAGTATATAATGCCTGCATCTGTAACTTTCACTCTATGCATCTGAAGAAGTGAGGTTTTTACCCACGAAAGCTTATGCCCAAATAAATCTGTTAGTCTTTAA